>NW_027555847.1:366682232-366819732 GCF_003287225.1 Phascolarctos cinereus
CAGCCTCAAATCTTGTCGATTATAACTTGCCTTAGTTGAGCAGACTTGGATAAAAAAAATACAATCAGCAAAAGTTATTATCAAGTAAACTGTCTCCAGATTCAATTAGCCATTATTTCAATGAAATGCCCATGCTTTACCCCCTTATTAAATCTGAATGAATAAACATGAGAGGGTATCATCACACCAAAAAATTTTCCCCACTAGTTCATATAAACTTGGGTGAAGTTGTGAGTCATTTATTCTATGTGTACCCCTTGACCAGAGGTTGCACTGAAGATATTTTTCACAGCTGTGCTCCAAACCTAAGATGATGTAGTAAAAACAGTATTCAGTGAAAAATACAGCTCAATCTGCCTTTCAGCTTTTCTGAGAAGTTGAAGCCTTGGGTAAAGGTTGAGGGGATTGGGGGTGGGGTGCAAGGTGGGAAAGATTACCATGTACCACATAACAGAGGGTGAAGATTAAAGATGCTACACAGTGGGGAGAGGAGGGGAGGATATGAAAATACTTCTCTTGTATGATAGAATTACTGAAGAATAGCCACTATACATATTTAGTATTTTACCCCCTAAGATTTTGGAATTAAATTTTAGCTCACTAGGCTGTGTTGAAAATTAAACCCTTGCAACTTCAAGGAAATTAAAGTGTATTTAAGAATGGATAGAAAGTTGAGAATTTTTCTTTTTTGGTAAATGTCCTTTATAATAAAGATAATGGTATCTCAAACTATTAAAATGGTCTATTTTTAATGATCTATCTTTGATTTAAAATGACTTAGCAGTTTTGAGAGAGAGAGAGAGATGAATTTGCATGCCCACAGACAATTCTGCATACCAAATTTCAGAGTCTTGCAATTTCCATTATAAATATCTGAAAATTAGGGTTTGAAATGGCAGCCTTGACAGATCCTTAACCACTGCAGTGCTACCAGGTATTTCTGTGATAATGCTAACAAATAAATTAGAAAAACTTTTTACAAATTAAGCCAACTTGTAGATTGATGGCTTATTTTAGCATTTAGTCTCATCCAAAATATTTGTTAGTAAATAATCTTGAAAAGATATTATGTATTTGTATATCAAGTCCTCCCAAGGTAGATGTGACTTAAACATTTATCGTAGTCACAACTGCCTAGCAGCCAAGATACTCACTCAAACCCAAGTATAGTGACTTTAGCCATTTCCACTCTGTGCTGAAAAAGTTTAGTCTCTCCTAGAGTTATATTTATCCCAGGCTGTTTAGTATAAGTACTAAGTGCTGTACTATTAATTTTTTAAGGTTCTATCATATCTGGATTCATTTCAGATTCCGGCTATCACCACTAACACCTCCACATGGACTATCATGAAGAGAAATAGAAGTAATGGCCATGTTTGCAATTTTTAAAGTTTTGCATATGTATTAGCAATTTAACACCATCACATACACACATTCATTCTCTTTGGTATATTAAAATGAACTTATCATTTCAAGGCATGTGTATTAAATATAAAGCATTTAGTTATTAGTGTTTTCTATATTCTTGTAAACATCTGTAAAGTGAAAGCTGGAAGAGATCTTAAGAATCATCAAGTATAACCTCTTCATTTTACAGATGAGGAAATAGACTCAGAGATGTAAAATGACACTTAGCAAGTAGTAGAGCTGAATTTGAACTCAGGTCTCTGAGATCAGAATCAAAATTCTTTCTGTCTTTATCATGCAGCCTGTCTAATACTTCTTTATTGGCAATCACATTTTAAAAACTAGAATGTGCTAAATAAATTCTCAGTAACCATAATAATCATAGACACTACGATAATGTGTTAGTGATTTTTTTCTAAAACTGTTACCACTATTAAATAGGTCTTATGTGCTATAAAAATTATCATCTTGAAACAAAGTAACAGCTTACTTTCTTTTATATCAAAAAATAACCGAGTAATCTATATGGAAAAGTTTTAGAAAGAATAATTTTATTTCCTGCCCAATTGCTGAGAAGCTCTGTAAGATCGCAGGAGAGCACTGTCTTCCTGCACATGAATATTCCTACTAGTGAGTTAAAAGATACAGTGTAGAATCAGTCATTGAAATACAGAAGGAACTAAAGAGGCTTCCATGCACTTAGACATGAAGCAGGTTGCCACATCCTAGATGACTACATATATGTAAAGTAGGGCAGATGTGGAGTAGTGGATAGAGAGCTGAAAAATCTGGATTCAGCTCCAGGCTCAGATACCCAGTAACTTTGTATGCAACCCATGTGACTTCTCAGTGTTCTAGGCAATTCTCTAACACTGTGATTGCAGAAAAAGGGTTGGTCTGAATTAATAGAGGACATTTACTTACTAAGAAACTCTCTAGACTTGTAAAATAACAAGACCCAGTACCTGGCTTTATAGTAGAAACATGTGTTGTACCACCTAAAATAATCAAAGGTCAGAATGAGAATCACCTAATCATTATTGGAGAAGTAAGCAAACATCAGCATATGCACACAAACTGCAAACTTTGAAGGGCATGATTTTGGGAAGATCAAACAACCGACATTTATAATCAAGCATCTTCTCTGTACCAGTTGCTGTACAAAAGGCTGGGACTGCAAAGATAAGGCATGAAACAATCCCTGCTTTCAAGGAGTTTCTGTTCCAGTGACAGAGACAACATGTCTAAGTATATACAAGAGAAACATAAAGGAAATAAAAACAAACATGAAGTAGATAAATGAGGTAACAGTTGGAAGGATCAGAAAAGATTTTATCTAGAAGGTGCTGTTTGAGCAGTCTTGAAGAAAGAGAGGGGGGTAGCTAGGCCAAGGGCACAGGGATGAGAAGTCGATTGTCTGTCTAGGCAATAGGTGGTTAGACCTTAACCAAGGCAGCTTGTAAGTAGAGAGAAGATGGCTTTCAAGTTTCCTCAATTGTAAAATGGAAATAATAATGGGACTTACCTCACAGGGTAGTTATCAGGATCAAATGAAATAATATTTGTGAAGAACTTAGCACTGTGCCTGGCAAATAATAGTCATTATATAAATGCTAGGTGGTGGTAGTAGTAGTAATAGTAGTAGAAGTAGTAGCAGCAGCAGCAGCAGCAGCAGCAGCAGTAGTAGTAGTAGTAGTAGTAGTAGTAGTAGTAGTAGTAGTAGTAGTAGTATAGAGTAGTAGTAGTAAGCAGCAAGCAGCCACAGCAGCAGATGTGGTAAAAGTAGTAATTAGTATTCATGTATATTCCTTTATACTTTTGGAGTTTTGTTGGCATTGTGGCTATGTCATATTCCCTCAGTATTTTGGGTGGGAAACCACCAGATAATTTTTCAGCACAAAAAAGAATTTAAAGTAGAGGAAAAGAAGACTAGATTTGTAATCAGAAACCTAGTTTTCTGACTCTGCTAGTTGTGATCTATGTGATATAGGGCAAGTTACAACCGCTTGGAGCCTAAGGTACCCTCATGTTCTACATCTCAGATCCAGTGATTTTATGAGTTATTAGAAACTGTGCTGATAAACTAGAGTCTTGAAATGTATCACCAAGTGAATGATACCCTTTACCAGTCTAGAAAGTGGCCATAGAAATTACCTAGAAAAGTCGCCATAATTTCCTTTTTGATAACATAAGCAAAATAACATCTTTATTTACAAATGTTTTCCAATAAGTTGAAGTTGAGCCCAGGAAGGGTCTGATAATTTTAGACTTGAGTCTCAATCTAATCACACTTTAGGTTTGTTTGGGTTTTTTTTGTGGGAAGCTGTCATCGTACATGGACTTCATGGTTTAGGTCATGGTTTGGGCCTGAAAAGGAAGGAAAAGCACGTTCTCCTTTCTCTCCCTTCTCCCTTCCTTCAATAAAATTTTAATTGTATAACCAAGTGATAGATATTATACATTATATGAAAATTATTATGAAATGTAATCTTCAGTCTTGATTTCCCAATTCATTTGTACAGGAGTGGAATGTGATGCAAACACATAACCATATTATACGTATATTGTACAATAAGGGCATTAAAGAATTGTGCCTCAAAAAATGCAAAGGCTGAGGAGGAAAGCCTTCATGCAAGAAATGGCATTTGATTTGGGCTTTAGGTAGGAAATCAACAGGTGGAAGGAAGACATTTCAGGTCTGGAGATGAGTGTCTTGTCTATATGAGAGTCAAGACATACATAAGAAAAATTAATAAAAAGTAGAAGGCACTAAAGTCCTCCTGTTGCTAAGTGTTAGCTTCTCTAGCATGGAAGTGACAATTGTTAGATTTGATTGGCTTCCAGACTAACCTAGTAGTTATAAATATCCACTGTAAAATTATGCCAATTGCCACTTAATCCAGGTATTAGGGGCTTTTTTCCCTTATCCACTTCACAAATAATTTATCAGGACCTCCCAAGGCCATTCTCAAGAGATTCTAAGCCATTCAACTCTGAACTCCCTGTCAGGATTCATTTTGCACAGCCATCTCCCACCAAGTTGTGTATACACACACACACATTCACAGAAAAAGAGAGAGACAGAGAGAGACACACATGCAGAGCTTTGAGCTGAGAACCTTAATCAAATCAACACTACCATTCCCTCTGTAATGGGTATACCAGTAGACTGTCCTATTACTCCATACTTTGTCACATCCCCCCCACACTAAGCTCTCTGATGGCAAAATTGTCTTGCTTATATATTTATATGTCCATTGCTTAGCGCAGTGCCTAGTAAGTGCTTAATAAATGCCTTTTCTTCCCTTACTCCATAGAACATTGCAATGTTCATTAGGGTTTTTTTTAGCTGATTATTTGTGGGATCATCCAGAAATTTAGATCCTTATTTATTTGTCCTCATTATAATCACAAAATCATAGAATTTTAGAACCATTACAAGCTTCCTTGTTTATGTGTGAGGAAACTGAGGCACAGAGGTATATAAATTGCCTCCCTAATGACACATTTGGCACAGCCAAAATAGATCTTGGGTTCCTGATATCAATTACAGTACTCTTTCAACTATAATACACCATTCTATTTCTTTAATTAAATTCCAGTAATGTAGTCTGGGACTGTTTTGGCCATAATGTCTTAGCCACAGTGTAGTAACTAAGAAAACCACAAACATTTGGATGAATTGGAAATCTGAATGGAAACCAAAGTAAACTTCGCTAAATAGATTGAGGTGACAACATATAGAGCAATATGAGAATGATGTCTGGAGAGTCCTCATTTTTTAATTTAATTTCCCAATTGTCTTCACTGAATTAAGGGTTTGCTACCGGATGAGATGGGTAACTATAGGCTTCATTTGAAAGTTTAGGAAAAAGCTCCCTGGGTGAATAGGAAGGAGTAAGCAATATCACCCCCTCCTCAATGTTTCTCTTCTGTAGTTTTCTCTCCTGTGCTGCCTTCTTTTCTCTCCTTCCATCTCCCCATCTCTCTTCCTTCTCCACCAATCCCAATCAGAAGCCTTCAGGGAATTCTAGCATCCCATGAACCTGCCAAGACCAGTGGTGAAGAGGAAAGGCTTTTCCCTTAGAACTATTGGAGTTCTAGCTGTCATTAGCAAAATTAATAATAATAGCTAACATTTGTATAGCACTTACTATGTGCCAGGCACTGTGTTAATTATTATCTCATTTAATCCTCACAACAACCCTGAGAAGTGAGGGACTGTTATCATCCCCATTTTACAGATGAGGGAACTAAAGTAATTAATGGTTAAGTGACTTGACCAGGGTCACACAGCCAGTAAATGTCTGAGGCTGGTTTAAACTCATCTTCCTGACTCTAGTCTCCCCTTCCCCCCCACCCTGCTAGTACTCTATTCCCTGCACCACATAGTAAAACCAGAAGATACAGAAATGTGGGCTTAACAAGAGGAGAGATTTATCCTAGCAGTCACCCAGGTGTACTAGGTAAACCCATTCCTCATTGATGTATTGAAATAGACTCGATGTTTGTGAATTTAGGGCATCAAAGAAGACTTATTTTAAAACACACACACACACACACACACGCACACACACACACACACACACACACACACACACACACACACACACCCCGGAAAGAAATAAGGTGGGTTTAAAATGCAACTCATATACATACTAGGCTACCATGAAGAAAAACCATAACTGAAATGGAGGCTGGGGAGAGAGATATGAGAGAGGGGTGTGGTGTGGTTTTATGATATACCCTCAAAGTGATGATGATGATGATGATGATGATGATGTATTTTTTTGTTGTTGTTTAATAGAGGGAGTTAGGTACTGTGGAAAAAGTGCCATATCTAAAGAAATGGGATCTGCCTTCAAATGCTTCCTCTAAAACATACTACATTTGTGACCTTGGCAAGTCATTTAACCTACCTGTATCTGTTTCCTCCTCTATAAAATGACAGAGGGCAAGTCGATGTCTTGTAGTGGATAAAAGGATAACTATGGAATCAGGAAGACTTGAGTTTAAATCATATTTTTGAGAAATGCCACTTATGTGACCCTAGGCAATTCACTTAACATCAATGCCCTAGGCAAGGCTCTAAGAGTATAAGTTGCAAAATAAATGTAAATACACATTAGTAGAAGACATTTCCTACACTAATGAAATCACAAATTCAATCCAAAAGAAAAAAATGAGGGAGTAGGTTAGATTGATACCTGAGGGATAATAAATCCTTTCCCACTTGTAACCCTATGAAAACCAAAATATAAATATCTACAGATGTTATTCCCCCAAGCCTCTGTCCTGGACCATCTTCTCTTTTCCATCTATGCTCTTTTGTCTGGTGATAATATCAGTTCCCATGGATTTAATTATCATTTCTATGCAGATGATTCCCTGATCCATTTATCTAACCTTAACTTCTAATCTCTCTTCTGACATACAGTCTCCTGTCTCCGATTTTATATTTTACTTCTCTTGCTGAAAATCTTGCAACATGTTAAACTCAACATGTCCAAAACTGACTTCATTGTCTTTCTCTCAAACTTCCAAAACTCCTCTTCCAGATTTCCCTTTTACTGACCAGGATATCATACCATCCTTCCAATCACCCAGGCACACAGTCTAGGTATCATTTTCATTTTCATTTTCATGTCCCATCCCCCCACATCCAATGTATTTGTCAAGTCCTGTCATTTCTACCTTCACATCTCCCCTATATACCCTGTCTTCTTTCCTGACATTGCTGCCCCTTGGTTCAGCCCCTCTCTACCTCATATCTGAATTACTGTAATAGCCTCATTGACCTCTCTGCCTCTCCTCACCCTAGACTGTCTTTCAGTCAACTATCAAAGTGATATAACCATGATAATGACCATTCCCCTATTCAACAATTCCAAGTCCTCCCTATTTGATCCCATGTTCAAATATAAAATGCTCTTTGTCTTTGAAAATCCTTCAAAATCTGGCCCCTTTCTACCTTTCTAATCTTTTCATCTCTTACTTCTCTCTACATATCCTAATCTTGTGTCTCTGGCATCCTTGCTGGTCTTCACGTAAGACACTCCCATCCTGTGACTCTGCATTTTCACCTGTTCTAGGCCTGCCTGGAATTTTCTCCTTCCTGGCCCCCCTGGCTTCCTTCTAGTTTCAGCTAAAATAGCACCTTTTGGAAGAAGCCTCTCCTGGTCCTTCTTAGTGCTAGGACCTTACCTCTGAGGTCATTTCCAATGTATCCCTTAAACATCTAGTTTGTATATAGTTGTTTGCATTTTGATTCCACCCATGAAATTGTGAGCTCCTTGAAGGCAGTGACAGTTTTTGCCTTTCTTTGTATTTACAGAGTTTAGCACAGTGTCTGGCATATAGTAAGTCTTAATGATTGCTTCTTGAATTGACTTAGTCACTTCTTTAGAGTGGAAATATAATACTTATCTCAACCACAGGGAAGTTCAGGCCTTGTGAGCAGATAACAGAAGAAAATGCCATGTTCTATAGAAGAGCAAATCCCCACTTTGTTTGGCAGAAGACTGACCTTTTCCAGATTTCAGCTCTTTTTAAGATAGATATCACTTGTATTGTTTATTCAGAATACTTTTGTCATTTTTTAATTGACAAGAGTGCCAGGATAAAAGTTTGGAGAAGTAAAACCCTTTGTCAAAAAAGGTTGGTGGTGACTCTCATGACTTTAACTTGTTAGTAGCCTATTTCATTGTAAAGAATAGTTCCAATTAGTAATTCTGCTGAGGTTTTAAGCTGAATTCTTATCCATTCAAAATGAATGGAAATCACTAAAAATGGAAGTCACTAAAAACATTGGTGCCATCTGATCTTCAATAATTTTTTTCACTGCTCACCTAAGCTATATTCATATGGCCAAGAAGCGAAAGGTTTTAGGTTTATTAGTATTTACCCAAACAATCCATTCTACTTTTGTGCTGTGTTAGCACAGTGAAAACATGAATATATTGCAGTCTTATTTTGTAAACATGCACAATATTCCTTATTTGGATCTGGACATCTGGGGTTATTTCAAGGATCTTTATTTAAATTCTTGGTTTTATTAACCAATAGTTCATTTAACAGATACTGATTTGATAAATTTCATGTTTAATCCCACCTGATATTTCATTGTTGCCTGTATTATTATAAAATTATATGACACTTGCAGTAAGACCTAGAAAGCTAATCCCTTTACTTTGCAATAGACTCAGAGTTGAAGTGACTTGCCCAAGGTCTTATGGGTATAAATAGCCAAGCTTGTAGTAAAATCCAGGTCTTCTGACTCCAAATCATGCCGTACTACATTCTCTCTCACATATTTATGATTAAAAGCATTGGTATTGCCATTTCTATAAGTAGTTAACAAAACCTTAAAAATATTTAGAACAAGCAAATTTCATATTCTAAACAAATCACTTTAATAGTGATGGGAGGCTATTTTTATTTTGCCTGATTATTGGTTAATGCATAGATAGATCCATTTTTATTGGGGGTCTTTTTTAAAATTTATTTTTGTGTTTAGCCTGTATCCAGATGTTATGAAAATTATCCCTTCCCCCCAACATGTCATTTGGAGTGAGGCCTTGCTAAAGTGTAATAGTTAAAGGTCCCAGAAAAGGAAACTTTCCTCCCTCCTCCAGCACACACACACGCACACACACACACACACACACACACACACACAGGACTTCCCCTTGACCTTACTGGAGTTCATTTTGCACATCTCAGGGCAAAATGTGTCTCCACACCATTCTGGAGGAGGAAAAAATTGCCTCATGCTTCCATTTGGCTCAGGTAAATGTAGTAAATGCATATTCCCTTTATCTAGGGAAGTACCATAATTTGAGTCAGCTTCCTCTGCTCTGTTGTTATTTTGTCCAGTAAGTGAGATACCACTTCAGTGTCTCAGAATAGAAACGGTTTGTTTTCGTTCTGAACTCTTGGCCCGGCTGAGTATAACATGCCCCCAGTTATACTAGGTCAGGATGAAGATTTTTTCAAGAACATTCCATGCATCCCAGGGGCATGGAGGTGGGGATTGTTTTCCAGGCCCTTGGAGTTGGGGTGAGAGGGAAATTAAAAAAGAAATTTCATTTTCTCTCTTGAAAATGCAGTTTCACTATATGTCCTTTATCATTTTTAAGCAATATAATAGAATTCCACTTTAACAGGTATGCATGAATGTGGGGAAGAAGCCCTTGCTCTGTGATTAACGCCTGGAAATTTTCTTGTGTGCTCTGATACAACTACTCTGGACTTTCATTTTCTTTGTTCAGGCTGCAATTGTTTCATAGTAATGTTTCATATTACAGTAGCATGAATCCTGTTAGACTTGAGGTACATATTTGGATTCCACTGACACACGGCCACCATGTCAGTCTGGCTTGTAGAATATTGTCTAGAAAATGATCTGTTGATATATGTAATACATGGTATCTTTTGGATTCTGCACCATAAAAACACAAGACATATAGGACCAGCTATGAAGAAGAATTTGAACTAATTAAGGAAGGTCCTCTGCCACTTAGGCCAGCCTCTTCCATGATTTGAGACTTGGCTGCAAGATCCCTCCTCCTCATGCTCCCAATCCCATATGAAAGTGAGTTGTCTTTCCTTCCTCAAGACTTCTTAAAGCACTCATTCTGCATATTTAGTTTCAACTAGCTCTGAGAATACAAAAACAAAAGCGTAGCGTTCCCTGCCCTCAAGGGACTATTGCTATCTTCTGCCTTGTATCATACTGATTTGTGTATATATTCATCCTTGAGGGAAAACCTGCAAGTTCCTGGAGAGCAAGCATTATCATTTTTCCTCTTCCTGTACTCCTCACCTAGCACAAAATCTTTCAGATGCTTATAAATTGTTGAGTTCAAGTATTTTGAAGATGGTAGCAAGAATTTGGTGGGTCCATCTTGGTGTTTTCCTGTGATCCTGCTATACATCCATGGAAACCATAGAGATTTGGTTATTAATTAGTTGATTGTGCTTTGCAAAATCAGTGTGGGCCTGGATAAGTTCCCATATTATAAGATTATATGAGAAACATCCTCTTTAGTCTCAAGTGAAAGACAGGGAAATTGAGGCATAGAGAGCTAAAAGCTTTATCTTTTAAAAGAAGACTTGGCGTAGCTTGGTTGTCAGTGCAAAATTATTTCAAGATAGTTATCTACTTAATTCAGGAACAATGGCCTACATTCCTTGAATATATGTGAAGAGAGACAATTTTTAGGATAAAAACATTCTGTGTAGATAGACCCTGCACAAGATAATTTAGGAGGGGAATTTGTTGATAGAATCAAGCCTGTGAATCATGTTTTGTTAGCCCTCATATTCATACATTCAAGGAGTTAGTCAGCATTTATTAAGTGTTTTCTGTATGCTGGGCACTGTGCTAAACTCTGCTGATGTGAAGGAAGAAAACAACATTGTCCTTACTCTCAGAAAGCTCATCTTTTAATGAGGAAGATGACATGCAAAAAAATATATGCATAGTGTTTATACAATGTAAATGGAAGATAATCTCAAGGGGAAGAATGGAAAAGTCCTCCTCCATAAAATGGGATTTGAGCTGAGTCTTGAAGGAAGCCAGGAAGCAGAGATCAAGAAAGAAAGCAGACCAGGCATGAGGGATAGCCATTGGGAAGGCACAGAGTTAGAATGTGCAGTATTTGCGGGATGATAAGAGAGTCAGTATCATGGGATCTTGATGAGTGTGCGGAGAAGAGGAAAATGTAAAAAAAAAAAATAGAAAGGAAGAAAGAAGCCAGGTTATGTATTTAAAAGCCAACAGAGGATTTTGTATTTGATCTTGGGGGTAATTGGGAGCTGCTGGTATTTATTGAGTAGAATGATGACAAGGTCAGACCTACATCTTAGGAAGGTCATTTTGAAACCTGAGTGGATGGATTGAAGTGGGGAGAGAGTTGAGGCAAGGAGACTCATCACGAGGCTTTCTGTAGTTATCCAAGCATGAGGTGATGAGGGGTTGGTGGCTATTTGAAGGTACAAAAGGCTACTATTTTCTTATATAAGATAAATATAAGAGTATTTTAATATTCAAACCATTGAATGCTTATAAATGCAATGCAACACAGCACAATATAGTACAGTACAATATAGGAAGTGCCACCTACATACTGGCCACTATCCTAGAAATTGAGGATGTGAGAACAAAAAGGAGAAAGTTCCTATTCTCAACTCTCAAAGATCTAACCCTGTACTGGGGGATACAAAATATACCCTGATGAGTAAATACAGGGTAATGAGAAGAGGGCAAGAGCCCTACCAACTATGGGATTGGGCAAGATGGAATGGAAGTAGCTTCACAGAGAAATGCCACCTGAGATTATCCTTGAAGAGAAGATTAGAATTGAAATGGGGTGATACCACCTAAAATTGTTGGGGAAAATAGGTTCCTATTAGGCAGAGAAGCAATAGGTCAAGGACTTAGAGTAGATCAGAGTCAACTGACAATAGTGTAAGTCTTCACTCTGACATTTAATACTTTTATGACCAATTAAATATTTAATTTCACTGAGCTTCATTTTCTTACCTATGAAATGGAGAAAATAATATTGCACGTCCTACTGCATAAGGTTGTTGTGAGGAAAGCACTTTGTGAATCTTGAAATATTATATGACTATCAGGTATTATTATTGATGAAGAGTGTGTATCCCCATCATCTTCATCCCTCATGTAACATAGGTTCACTTTCTTTTCCCCTGCAATTAATATTTTTATTGTTTAGTCATTTCAGACTCCATGTGACCCCATTTAAGGTTTTCTTGGCAAAGATACTGGAATGGCTTACCATTCCCTCTCCATCTCATTTTACAGATGAGGAAACTGAGGCAAACAGGCTTAAATGACTTGCCCATGATCACATAGCTAGTAAGTGTCTGAGGCCAAATTTGAACTCATGAATATGAGTTCCAAGCCCCGCGTTGTATGCACTGTGCCACCTGGTAGGCTGGTAATTAATATAAGCTGTAGTTCTTCTGTTATAGGTTTCCCTCCGGGGGGGGGAGATTTCAGGATGTTCTCTGCCTTACCTAGCACATGAAGTAACAAAGTAAGGCACCATTTCCAAAAAAAGCCCTTGTATTGGGATTATATATACAGAATGTGCCCTAACTGGAGAATAGAAAGAACATTGTATGATAGTCCCAGCATTTGCCTTTTAAGATAATATTATGAATTATCTTAATTGTACAATCATTAGTGACTCAGTATACATACATGAATCTTAGTACAGGTGCAGCTGGGTGGCACAGTGGATAGAGTACCAGCCCTGAAGTCAGGAGGACCTGAGTTTAAATCCAGCCTCAGACCAAAACACTTGACACTTACTAGCTGTGTGACTCTGGGCAAGTCATTTCAACCCAATTGCCTAAAAGTTAAAAAAAAAAAGAATCTGTTACGAACAATGTTCAATAATAGACTACTGCCCAGTAGTGTCCAAACATGTCCAATATTGAGCTGAAAGGCCAGTTGATTTTTAGCATCATGACATCACTGTGATTTTTGTGGTTCATTTTTACCTTCACTGTCATAATGGGATCTTTTGTGTATGTTTGGGTTACTTAAGCTGTTCTCACCTAAAGGAAGTGGAGGGATTTTGTGTGTGTGTGTGTGTGTGTGTGTAGACCTGTGATTGCCAATTTTCTCTGTGGAAATTCTATCTCAGTGACATAGAACCACAACTCATCTATAACTTACTGAGTCTTAGAGAGTTTGAAACCAGTTCAAAGTGGTTGGATAATTGATTCCTTTGAAGACAGTGATTTACGTTTGGGTCAATACAGCTGATATGTAGCAGAGATAGAATTTGAACCCAAGTCTTGCTAGTTCCAAAGACAATTCCTCTATGACACTATGCCCTTCCTTTGGACAATTAACATTACGTATTGTACATTAGCCATTCTACAGCTATAGGTGTTAGCTTATTGAAAATTCATTGTTATGCACATAACATAAATATGTACATGCAAACTGCCCATCATTGTTTAGTTCATTTTATCAATTAAATTCCTGAAACACTTTGGCATACTTATAGATAGTGATTCCTACTGGGATAATGCAAGAAACTGTGGGCTTAACTTTTGAGCAGCATTCATTAATAACAGCTTTCTGGATCAACTAAATGTGGTGTAGAATAACTGTCTTTGCCTGGCTCAGTGAAAATCCCTTAAGTGGTTATGTTATGTCCAGATGCACAATGGAAAATACTGCATGTAGAGATTAAAACACCAACAAACACTAGTTATTATTGGTTTTTTTAAAAAATCTGTTTCTTGTCAGATAATTTTATATGTATTTTGAGAGGTTTCTTCTTTTTACCAGAAGACTTGTGATGGACCAAAGTCCATATTAGATAGAAAATAGTTTCCCAGGATAGAAATGCATGATTAATATATTTTTCTGATCTGGCACTTCACACATGGCAGTTGATGTTTTGGAATTAAATCACAGCATTTGGAAAATATTCATTTAGGTATTCTACATTTTAGGTATTCTACATTTGTTGGCAATCCTTATTTACTTAGGGGTATGGTAGTTAGTTCTATATGGCCACCGTAATTAATTGCATTCATTGGTTTTGACCATCATCTTGAAAGATTCATGGAGCTCTATATGTTCTTCATATAGGATAGGTTTCTTTGACCTTCTGAATACTCATCATTACTTCAGACTCTCTCTTCAACCCAGATTTAGAGCCAGTTTAATAGTGTTTGAAAAATAACACCTTCAGTTTTTAAGTGAACATTTTATTTTGTTGTTGTTCAGTTGTTTCGTCATGTCCAACTCTTTATGACCCCATGAACCATACTGTCCATGGGGATTTCTTGGCAAAGATATTGCCATTTCTTTCTCCAGTGGATTAAAGCAAATGGAGATTAAGTGACTTGTCCAGAGTCACACAGCTATTACATTTCTGAGTTCACATTTGAACTCAGGTCTTCCTGATTCAAGGTCCAACACTATCCACTGAGCCACCTAGCTGCCAAATATTTTATTACAATCCAACAAAACAGCACCATTTTGTTTCCTAATTGGTTTGTGTGTGTGTGTGTGTATTTGTGTGTTAAATTGTCTGCCTTTCCTACCCAAAATGTAAGTTTATTTAATTTATTTTTACTTGTTTTTGTCTATATAAATCATTTCTCTTAAACCAGATGATAAGCTTTCTCCGATTCAAAGTGGTTTTATATTTCTTTGTGTTCCTTGAAGTACACAGTAAGGTACAAGAAGAGTACAGATGAGTTGAGTCTATAAATCCTAGAATAAATCCCTTTGTATTATAAGACTTTAGAATTACATGATTCATCTGTTTATGCAACAAGTATTTATTGAGAATCTCCTTCATACAGTGAATTGTGGGAGATATTATTTAATACAAAATAGTGCCTTCAAGGTTCTATCTACCCTAATCCTAAGAAGCAAGAGTAGATGGTGACTGTAACTCTTCATTTCAATTATTAGACTGTATAAGGGAAAACCAAGAGACAAGGTACCTCAGAGGAAGAAAGAATAATGTTGAAACTTTTTAAAGTGATCAATAATTTCAAGAAAAAGAGTTTGAATCTATTTTCAAGAGATTCATTTCTCTATAGGGAGAACTGTTTACCAGCACAAACTACTACATCTTCAACATCTATACATTTTAACTAACTAGCAAGGAGTAGTTGATTAATTTTTATTGTGGCTAATTGTCATTCTTTTTTACTTTAGCTATACAAGTAACTGCTTCTCTAAGAGTGTGTGTGTATGTATGCAAACAAGTATGTACACACACACACACACACACAATGACCTTTCTTATTATGGTTAAATGTGAGAGGCAGCATGGCATATTGGATAAAAGGCTGGCCTTGGAGCCAGAAAATTGTGCACAGACCCACCATGGGCAAGTCACTTAACTTCCCACTACCCTCAGGCAACTCTCTGTAAGAGTGTAAGTTAGAGATGAGTTTATGGTCTCTATCCTGTGGAGGAATCTTCCACATTGGGATTTCTTAAACTGTTTAAATCACTGGTGCAAACCAAAATATGTGTTTTCTCTGTCTCTGTCTCTCTCTCTTTCTGTCTCTCTTCTCTCTGTTTCTCTCTGTCTTTCTCTATCACACACAGAACATAAGGATTTATGCATGCTTAATTTCCCATGGAACATATTTCTTGTGTCCTCCAAATTTCAAAGTCTATGGACAGAGAAAGTGAGCTTAAGTTTTAAAAACCTTGACTTGAGTTCAATGGTAGGCATGTGCTCTAAGGTCAGAAAAGTAAAAATGAAATGTAACTGAACTATAGCAAATTTCCTTTCTCATTGGTTGGAATTCAAAGATTAGCTTTCAGAATCCTACATCTCTCTTAATTACTGTACTTTATTACCACAAGCACATGAAACACCACATTCTTCTCCTTGCGTTCATTAAAACTCAGTCTTAATGGTCCTATCTGAAAAATTGTATGATTTCCATTTCTCGAAAATGATTTTGTAGATTTTTAAAAATCCATTATACCTTATCAAATTAAAATATGTACTTGAATCTGAACTTGCCAGTCACATACTCGAGATAATTTTATAAGTATGTAAAGCTCTAGCCTAATTAAAAATTATTTATACCTAAAAAAGTAATGTAAAAGCATTTAAATGTTTACAAAACATGCAGAAAAATATTTAATGTAAGCAAAACAGTAAGATTATTTATTGAAATAAATTTGTTTAGAAATATTTCAAGCAGTTCAACTATTTAGATGTAATCTAGAAAAAAGCTTTCTAAAAATAAAGTTTTCATCTTTAAAAAAATCGCATCCTTTTTTTGCATCCTAGTCCCTTTTCTAACTAGAGTCTTTTTTACACAATGACCTGTAATAGTTGGGAACTCTGGCCTTCTGTATTAAACACTGAGGGTGGTTTAAAGGTTACAAATGTGATCCTGTCAGATTGACAACTAACTGTTCTAATGAGGAAAAAATCCTCAAAGCATGAAATTTGAATGAAATGTGTGATTATAATTCAAGTACTGTTTACACAAACCTCTGGGGACCTCCAGAATAAATGCAGAGCAAGTGAGTTAGACAAACCTCTGTTCTTCCCTACACATAGGTAGATACATATACATATATGTATGGGTATATTATACACATATGTGCTCTAATAATGTATAAACACATATCTACCCATATCCACTTGTGCCTGTATCTGCGTTTATTTTAGAAGTGTGGAAGAAACTTTCAGCCATTAGCCAAGACTTTGCGCTTCAGAATCAACACCATAATCTCTCGTTGTTTATTAATACTGTATGTGTTTTGTTGCCATGTTGAATTGTAAGGAAATAGGTGCTTTGAATTATTAAAGTTGATTCTAGAGAATAGCTGTATGCTCAGATGGCATTTGCTTCGGCATATGCAAATGATTTAGTTTCATTTGGGATCAATTCCCAGAGGCCCTCCTTTCCTGTGATGCTCTGAATTTGGCAAGCTGAAGTCAGTCCCAATGTTTCTTTTTTTTTTCTTTCTCTTTCTTTCTTCTCTCCTTCGTTATTTTCTTTTCTTTCAGCCTAGTTAATACAGTATAAAGAAAATTAAGGGAAACAATCCACAGTCTGAAAATTATTGTAGTTTTAAAATATTTTATTTCTCCATTCTGATCAAAAGGAAGTGAATTGAAAAACATTTATTGGGTGTTATCCACCTAAAATCGATGCTCTAATGATTTCCTTTTAACTTCAGTGGGAAAAAAAAATCTGGAGTACTTTGGAGAAGGTTGATATAGAAATATGACTAATTTAAAAGTCACAGAACCCTAGAAATTTGCCGATGTGCTGCAGTTGACTTCAAAACTTGACAGCTGTAAGTCATTCTCAGGTCAAGATATTCCAAACTCTGTGCTAAATGCAAACGAATAAACTGTGGGTGGGGGCAGAGAAACCAAAAACCACACCAAGACACCCAACACCTAAACTAAGAAATCGCCAATTGTGGATGACTATTCAGAGAGCATTCAGCATCCCGTTTTATTACACTGGCTCCTCTTTAAACAAACGCTTGCTGCATGGCAAGATTAAGTTCACTCATTTACCACTTCTCATCGATTAAAGGGAAGCTGATGGCTTGCAAAACCCCAGGCTTGCAGCAGTGTTACTCTGTTTCATTCCTCAACCTCGTTTTGTAGGTTGTTGACCAAGCAGTCAGAAAACACTGCCCCTCTCTCCTTTTGAGCGAGGTCAGAGACGTTTTTTTTTTTTTTGTTTTTTTTTTTCCTCTCTTTTCTCTGAGTCGAGTTCTCAGGCAGCTGCGTACAATGCTGGGAGCTAGCCAGCAGCAGAGACAGATGGCAGAGTTATTAGATGTGCATCATACGATTCCCTTCCTGCCACTCGCTTTTTAATCAAATTAAAACAAAAAAGAAAGAGAGGGAGAGAGAGAGAGGGGGAGTCAATTAACTGCATTTGTATTCTGCTCAATAATGGACCCTATTCCACTTTTACCCTAAGGCAGTTGAGTGGAAATTTTAGGGAAGAAAAGGGTAATTGGAACAAAAAGTGAAGAATTAAGAAATGTGTAAGAATCTGCATTATTCTAGAAACTAATAAAAATACATTAGAAAAGTTGAATCTATCTCTTGTATGCATTAGGAATTACTGCTAAATCAGGGCTGGGCTGCTTTCCAGATTTGCTGTGGAAAGTTAACTGTCTGACAGAAGAGTCCTAGCCACCTCCCCCCACCCTCACGTCAGGAATGGTCTCTTCCTGCTTTGCATATTCACCATGCTTGGCCCGGCCATATGGGAAAATGCAACTGAAGGAATTGTTGTGAAAAAAGGGACAGCGAGTTTGAAATAAAAGTTGTTAGAGTGGTACTGAGGAGAAAAAAGAATACAAGACCATGTATTGCGCATACACAATTCCTGGCATGGGAGGAAACTCTTTGATGTACTACTATAATGGGAAAGCGGTAAGCTAACTCTGTAATTAAAGGTGTAATTTTGACAAGTTTTATTGTCGTAAGAATGAGCATCATATGCAGTTCTTGTTGTTGTGAAAGTTGTGCAGGACTATTCCATCTTCCTTGATGCCATGAAATATTTATTACTTGCCAGAACTAGAATATTATTGTTGCCTTTTATTCATACTTAGAAAAAAAACAAAAAGCATGAGGATGCTTTCAGAGCATTGGAAAGTATTTCCTAACGTGAAAGTTTTCAGTTAGGGAAACTTGATAGTTTATAAGACTGAAAAATACTTTTAGAATATTTGTGTTAATTCCAACTGGCTTTTAAAAAAGAAAACATGAGGAGCAGTGCACTGCAACTGATAGAAAAATCCCAAATTAGAATAAGAAGAAAATTGGGGTGAGTTTCTCAGTGTCCTGAGATTTTATGAAATCTTGAGCCCTACCAAGTAAGAACGTACAGTGAGATGGATTTGGTTGACAAAAACTGACAGATGAAAAATAGGTATAGGATATGAACCTGAGAAAGTGAATGAAAGAGTAGACCCAAGATTTTTTTAAGCCAAAAAAAGAGCCATTTATGCACATAATGATATTGTAAGTTATTTCTGCTGTGTCCTCTTCCTCATTCCCCCCCAACCCCAATAGAAATGCTTTATTTAAGAAAAAATGTGTCTGGTATTTTGTGCATAACCCCAGCAGAAGGTTTATACTTGCCATCTGGAGGTTTATTTTTTTTTCCTCTGGCTGGGCCCTGAGAAGGAAAAGGATTTCAGTATTTTCAAATCGGTATGTGGGGGGGGGGGGCTAGGGTATATTGTTGAGGGAAATAGAATAGAAAGAGAACTGTTGCTAAAAGAAAATAAAATGGGTAAGGATGATGAAAATGAACTGTTTATAAACTGTTATCTTTTACTTTTTTTTTAAACTTTCATTTTATCTGATACTAATGAGAATATGGTAGTTAGACCAAAAGAGAACTATTAGAGCATTTACAAAGGCCCAATTCAGTTTTAGGGATTGGAGCAAACTAATTAAACATGTGTATATATCTCTGTATGCATGTTTGTGTGTATGTATATTATATATGTGCATGACAGCTATCTCTCTCTCTCTCTCTCTATATATATATATATTATATGTATATATATGTACATATTGATGTACTTATACACAAAAGTGTTTGAGTATGTAGTATGTTTTAGATAGATGAAACTATTTCATCCAGGAAAGCCAATTTCATGAATGGACATCTGCTGAAATAATAGTGTACTTTGCTTTTATTTTAGAATATTAAAAGCTTACTGGGGAAAGTTTACAAAAGTATTATATCTTAATCCATTTAAAAATTCAGTCTGGATTAGGATATGGGTCCAACGTAATGAAGGGAATGTAGTCTTAAAATATAACAGGCTTAGGGAGTTAAATGATGAAATAAAATGCTTAAACATATAATGATAAAAGTTAGGATAATTTACTAAATCTTTTAAACAATCTATTATTTGTAAATGCTAATTACTTACCATTCATAGTTTTCAAGGTTTTATTAGTGATCTTTATGATGTTCCTACACTTAGCCCGACTAGTTGATCCAGAAATGAAAAGTTCCTGAATGTTATCATTGTCAGTAAACAGAAGATTCTCTGGAACAGTACAGTGTAAACAAGAAATATATCGCCTGTACTTGTGTATCAGGGCAGAGTTATGATGACCATGTTTCAGCGTTTTCTTTTTTATAAGGGTTGTAGAAGATAACACAGTGTTTTTACAAGTTTACTTTTATCTGTTCCTTTTAAAAATCTAAAGTGAAATAAAAATCAAATGCAGACTAACTTGTGAACATTTTCACTCATATACAGAATGGGAATCTTTCATATGTATCTCATTGTCACGGCTTGCCAGTTGCCTGTACCATAAAAAATGCTGAATATGACATCATATCACTAATATGTCTTCTCGGTTGCCAAATATTTTGGTTTTTTTTTTTTAAAGAGGATGGTATTCATAAAATCAAGCTCACTCTGTCATAGGAAATATATTAATAGGAACTGTTTATAATGTTTATTAAAAACAAATATAGTGATATGTGTCTATTCAGTAAAACACAAGAAAAAGTAAAATTGTAAATACGTTGTCAGAAAAAAAAACCAGTGAGTTGAAACATCACCAGAAAACATTTTTAAGTGACCAGTTGTAGCTAAACCTTTAATTTAGCTTTGTTAAATGGAAAATACTACCAGGATCAAGTGGTGAGAGTTCCATTTATGGAGCCAGTTCTCTCTCATTTTTTAAAGTCTTTATATCTGCATTTAAAAAATAGGTTTTTGTTTATTAGGCAGCGTGCATGGGTCTGGCTGTGATTCTATATCGTACAGCTTTTGATTTGGTGCCAGACATCTCGCGGAGATGGTGTGTAGCATGCGTTAATTGTTCAAAATGCTCATCGATGAGCCCATACATTTCTTGGATTTTATTCTGTTGTTTGTTTTATATATATACATGAACTATGAGTGCATATACATATATCATTTTTGCTCCGATAGTGGGAGTTTTTTATGATTAGCTATTTGTTGCACAAGTTTTCCTCTACAGATGACACAGCTCTTGAATTCCTTCTCTTTTTTTTTCCATGACAAGTCAATTACTTGTTTAAATTCAGTTTGAACTCTCTGAACTGAGAGCAGCCAGCGGAAGCAGGTCTTCCCTGGGAATAAACAAAAGAAGAAAAATGCAAAATCATTCCAAAGCACTATGATTTGGGGTTACTATGGAAAGGCGAGGACAGTTAAAGCATATCAACAATTTTTAAAAAAAAATTATAACTCCAAGGATCTACAAAAGCTGTTTTCCTCTAACTTTTCATCACAATAAAGAAATTGCGTATTTTTAGAAAAGCAGAAGAAAATTTGAATTTCCTGTTGCCCAGAATTATTAAAGATTTTCCTATCTACCTTGCCTAGCAAATTGTTTTCATTACTCTTCAAAAATGTTTTTGAAATGTGGACTCTATTAAAGATAGTTCCATTAAAAATTATAAAACTCGAACTGGCCAAGAATGGCTGAATGTGACTATAATGTAGAGTCTACTAAGAGGGAGGGAGGAGAGGAATATCTACACCTTCCCTCAGGTGAGTGCTTTGCTGAACTTGACTCAGGGATGACTGTGATTTTCTTTAGAGATAACCCCTTTTTGCCTGATGTCACATTCATCCCAAAATAACATTTAAAAGTATGACTTTTTATTAGCATAACAGGGAAGGTTCTTCTAGCCTAATAAATCATTACAATTCCTTTTTAAAGTCTCCTATTTACAATCTCATTACTCTGATACATTGAGTATATACTCTATCCTGGTATAACTATCATCCAGCATTAACTGGACTGAAATCAGTGTAGTTTTTATCTTTAAATTAGAATTTTTATAGCTGCTTAGACTTCCATCAAACTAAGGTTTTAATAAGTAATTATTTGGTCAAATAGCACACATGTTAAAATATCACAAACCCATAAAGATAAAATTATTGAGAATGAAATTAAAAACAAAAGTGGCGAAATTTTCTCGTAATGGTAATTTAAGATCAAATCATCAACTCTCACCAGCATGTGCATGTGTTAAATCGTATAGAGAAACCTATAATTATTGTAATTGCTCTTTTTGCTTTATACTAACAAGCTTCAAACCATGTCTCAAACTAGTTGTTTTGAAATAGTTATTTGTCAAGTCATCAAATCTCAAAAAGTAGATGGTAATGAGTTTTTTGTGTGTACATTCTGTCTCCTGGGCTTATTATGCAGCTTTTCAACTTCCTAAAGTTCATGGATGAAAATGAATGTATAGAGCACCATTCCTGATATCAATAACATAGAGCAAATAATAACATAAATTCCTGCCCTCTGCCTAATACCAAAATACAAGACTGTGTTAACATATGAATCCTTTCATTTGATATGAAGATTTTCCTATAAAAATGTTGGGAAAATTTGTTTCCTCATCTGAGGTAACAACCTTTATTTTAAAACCACTATTAAATAATGCTATAATCACTCAACATGCAGCATAAAAGCACCATAATTTGAGACTCAGGATTTAAGCATGGGATATACACTGCTTATCTCTGAGAGGCAACATTTTAAAATAAATTTTGCTTGCACTCCTATCTTCATAAACACTAGAATTAGTTTGGGCAGTCACAAGCAAGTAATACTATAGTGAAAAGTTTTCCATCCTGTGTCAACTATGCAAATTACATTCGATGCTTTAAGAAAAAGGGGAATAATTTATGTACTTACTATTTTCAGAATTGTGATTAGAAATGAAAGTAACCAGTGCAGACAGATCACTTTTTTGGCTTAGTAGCTTTTATAGAACAGTTTATCATTTCATAAACTAATATCATTTTGAGCTCCCCACTGATGGTAAGGAAGCAAAATATTACATACAAAGTATGTATAGAAATTTCAATGTGCCTGCATCTAAAAAAAACTTCTCATTTCACTCATATATTTTAAAATCTTATTTATATAGTATTGACTTTTTAAAAGAATCCATTATTATATTTCTCAATATAGTATCAAAAGTAGATTTTCCATTTTATATGAGATTCTTTCAAATAAAACATGCCTCCATGTTGCTTACTTATTTAAAGTTTAAGCTAGTAAAATCTACTAGACATCTAATTTTGATAATGTATCTGCATTTTGCTCTGATGCCTCTGATTTAGTTACAGTTATGCTACTAAGAATCAAAAAGGCCATAGTGAACATCTTTGTGGTGCTAATGGATTAGGAAGAAAATATAAATATGTTATAGATGTGGTTAATTGTATTTAATCCTAAATTTCTGGATGACCTAAAATCATTTAATATGCTTCTGATATCTTAATAATAGCCATCTTATAGTTATATTGTTAAGGTTACATCAAAAAAAAAGGGATGGAAAAGACTTAGGGAAGGGGCAAAGAGGTTATGAGAAAAAAAAAATCCAATAGCTGATACAGTCTTTAAATACCTTTCCCACTGATCTACAGGAAATTGTGCAGAAGAATTGTTTGTTTCCTGTTCCACTATAAATGTGGTTTGCATTATGCTCCTTTTACTATAAAATTGCCGAAGCACAGCAGAGCTTGATATCTTCCTTGTAAGTTATTATGGAAAATGTCTTTATATTTTGGCTAGTATTTATTCAGATGTTGTCATATTTAGTCGGATATGTTTTGGATTTTTGTTTACTAACTCTATTCCAAGTGTCTGTACACAGCTATGCCATTGGGAAAGTAATTGCAATATTATTATTTCTACAGAATAAATATGCAAGTTACAAACCATACACTTAGTCAACCTATCTACAAAAAATCTTAGTTTCTAGTCAGGTGATAATGTACAGATTTAAAATGCAACTTGTGGTTGTGTTAAAAGTGCTTGGGATCCAAATTTTCTTGCCATTTTCAAATAGTATTGAATAAAAATACCAATTTGTTTATCAAATCCACGCTTGTCTTTTTAATTGTGGGATATTCAGGACACAAAAACTATTCTTTATCTAGTAATGAACAGTTCTTTCCTGCTGGATTACCAGTGTTCGAAATAAGCCTTGTTCTCCCACAATGAATGTTTTTGTAAGTGATTGAAGCTCAATTTCTGAGATTCTTTCTGGACTCTCATGACCCTACTACATATCTTAGGTGGCACTTAACTGCACTTGATATTTTAGATGAAGTATCAAATCCCAGGTGCTACAATGTGAATTTTTATAAGATAAACATATATATTTTTAAAAACATAATTGACATTCCATGTGATTATAAAATATTTATAATCTGGAATACTCTCATAGATCTGAAGCCAAACAGTTATTAAGGTGCTAAGAAAAATATATGAGCATTGCCAGGAAGGGAATCAGATAATTCTTTTTTTGTTTGTTTATTTCAGTTGATGAAGTAGTACTCTATAAAGTTTCATATTTGCTTCTCCAGAAACTTGTATTTCTAAGGATATAAAATATTTTAATATATGTCCTCAATTATATGGTATATTATGATCTTACACATGTCTATAATACTTTAGAACAAATGTACATTATTAAAAAGATCATGTTTTATCCTATGTGTACAAAAGGCTTATGTGTGTTATATATGTATGTAGGGTGAGAGACAGAGATTTTCTATGTATGCATATATAAAATTAAAATTGTTTAATACGAGCTGAAAATGGTTTAATATGTGTCTTTGGAAATCTTATTTGCAATGCCGAATGTCTGGTTTTCCATGGTACGTGTGCCAAATTGAATGTTGACAGCCTTTTGATAAAAAATGTGTTTATATCACACATTTTATATGGATTAGAATGTAAAAATCCATATTTCTGATGTCATTTTAAATTTCAGGTACTTTGAATTATTTAGCTAGCTTTCCTCAAATTCTGATTTCTTGTGTCAGTATTTGTTATATGCAAATCAGCAAATGCCATCCAAATATTTTTGGCATTATCCTGGCAACATTTCATAAGGTGCCTGGAGAAACATGAAACATTCTATAAGATTTAATTTATCTTAAAAATCTACCTTGTTTTATTACAAAACAGGAAAAAGGTTAAAACACCTGAGATGTCAAGGAATTGTATTTGGCCATCTTAATTCAAACTCCACCCTCCCAAAAGCCAAGCTTTGGCTCTGATCCTCCAGAGACCTAGGGCTGAGCTCTCATAGAGACCAAATTATACTCATCCTGAGAGAGGGCATGGTTGAAGTAATTGGTGGGGCAGTGTGGGTAAAGTTGCATTACAGCTGCTTCCATTGTAGCTGACCTGAAAATGAATGGAGGATGTTAACAATCTAGGCTAACATTTGACTTGGCTTTTCACCTCCAGAAACGTAAGGGTGAGAATTATAGAGTACTGAACAACTGCACCAATAATAAGCCTGTTCAAGTGGGAATTGCTATGTTAAGAAAAATCTCACAGTCTTAAAAATAGTTGATGCATTTACCAACCACATTAATGTTACAGCAGCTCCAATAAAGTTTATCCACAGTATGTAAAGCCCTTATTGTTTAAACTAGTTATACAGTTATTATACTTTGATTCACATTTTTTTTTAAAAAAGCTCAATAAAAGATATTCCTGAAAGCTCAGAATTCCTCCTTCCTCAAAGGCATAATAATAATAGAGGTGCTCCATCCTCCCCTTTTCCAGAATGTGCTACACTGTTTTAAAGGGAATAATGGCATATTGCTCAATAGCTTTTCTAACGAATAAAACAAATTAAATTGATGTTACATGCATATTTAAACCCCATCCAGTTAAGTACTGACGTGATTAAAATAATCAAATGTATTACTTAAAAAATTAAAAAGGATAAATTCTGTACCCCATTATTTTATTGACTTTTAAATATAAATTGCAGAAATGTTTACATTCCTAATGGCATTATTAAGCTAAACTGACAAATCAGAAGAAAAAAGTTGATTGCCCAGCATATTATTATTACTGCACCTGTTATTACAATTCAGTAGATGAGGCGCAACATCCATGAGGAGGATGAATGCTGTTTCCTCAGGCTTCCTTTGTGTGATACTGGTTGGAGGATAAATGTTTTAAAAGTGTAGCTTTACTTTGGGGGCCTTATTTATTGTGCTGAGGTAATTGAAACCTCTAGCCTTCTTTATGTCACTTGAAAATTCATAAGCAAGCAATAGGAAGGGTGCTTGCTGGTACCTGCTTCCTAAGTCTTCTCTGAACACAATCATGTGTTGTTTTGGCATTCTTATGGAAGTTTTAAAATTCCAGATGAAGTAATCTATTATCTCCAAAGAGTAAACCAGTGGGAATGATGTGGATGAAAATCAGGAGAGATAGAAAGATTATTTAACATGAATTTAGGCAAAATTTAAAATATGAGCAACTACCAGAATTTAGAATTTGGCTAGGAAAAAAGAGATTTGAATACATTCTGTACAACATTCTAAGTATAATATGCACAGAAATGTTTTTGGTTTAGTTTTTTTTTTTCTCGCAGTAATGCACATGTTCCTTTTTAAACATTTGACCTCCTTTGTATTCCTTATAAAACTGCTAGTAATAAATGCTTAACTAATTCCCTACTATACTGATCACACATATCCACTACCCCCAGATGATTTCACATTGGGAAACCAAAAGTCCAAGTGCCAATGAGTGAAATCTCTACCACCGAACCTATTTTAGTATATGCTATGTTCTGAATAACCTGGAAAAATATAAACACAATGCCACAGGATTTAAATGGATGGAGTTGGGGGTGGAGGTGGAAAGTTTAGATACATTATCTACTTCTCACCTTAACTCATAAATTTTTGTACTAAAAGTTTATTCTGTCAGGGTGAATTTTTGAAGAAGTGGCCAAATAATTTTTACTAGTTGATGTTATTTAGATCCTAGTTATTTATTTTTATTTTTGTCCTCTACAATAATTTAAATTCCCAGCATTTAAAAATACGTTGCAACCATCATGTATCCTGACTATCTAACAAAATGTTTAAATAAATTAATTCTCAATTTCAGTAGCAGCTCCTTAACTTAATGTTCCCTGAGTTAATACTGCTTTTGCATGCTTTCCAGTTACACAGCAGTATTGTTAAAGAAAAATGAAATTCTATTTCCATTCTTAGGCTGACTTGGACAGAAATAAAAGCTGAATTTTAAAGTATGTAGGTTATTTCTGTAGTAGTTTACTGGGAGTTTGGCTTAAAGGGGTGGGGGAGGGAGGCTAAATCATGAGGCTTATCAAGCTTTCATTTTGTTACATTTGCAACATAACCTTAGATGTTCAAATTGGTTATGTTCAACTTATGACAGCTGTGGTATTTAAAGTGATCACAGCTGTTGTGATGTAAAATTGATTTTTCTATTAACACCTGAAAAGTAGACCTGTGCTATATTAAAAACTTAAGTAAGGTAACTGTAAAATTAGGCTTACGATATGAATCTGTTAATCCCACGTTCTAGCAGAGAACAGTTCAATAAAGCTCATGCTTGTAACTTAAGATGATAAAAAATATACTTCTGAAATAATTTCATCTAAAAAATATTAACGTAATGATAAATCAACTTCTCTAAACTTTAGGGAATAATGAGACTGCTCAGGAAACTTAATAAAAACTAAGAAAACCCTTTTAAGAAAAATTGAGTTCTTAACCTCTAAAATAAAGAAGCTAGAGCTTTACTCTTCAGAAATGACTGTGAAAAAGATGTATAGCAAAACTTTATAGAAGGAGTGGTATCTTTATGTTTTTTTCTCATTATTTTTAGGTTATGCAAATAATCAGGGGGAAAGAGGAATGTGCTTAGATAGCCTTAGCATAATTGTTTTACATAGAATATTTTTAGCTTTTTTGTTACTCACTTTGCAAATCTTTATGCTTCTTTTGGGGAGCAAGACAACACTTTCAGCATTCAGTTGGGCCATTCAGATTCTTACCACTTCCCAAAATGTCATGTCAATGTTGAGGTGCTAGTGCAATTAAAAGAGAGTTAACTTGGCCAAATTCAAGTAGACAAGCAACTCTCAAACTCTTGAAGTAGGTGATGTAATGAATTTGAATTACAGCTGGCCTGATGTGAAATTATTTATGGACACAGTTCTTGCACAGATGTATTGCCAATAGGGAGCTGTGTAGATTAAACTTTTTGGCTAGTCCTAGGCTTTTTACCTGTGTAACTCAATCAGAATTCCAAGTGTGGCAGATTTTATGATGATAAATAGATGAATAGATCGATAGATGGATAGCTATGTAAATACATAATTATATAGATTATTTAATAATGTCAGTTTATGGTCTGCTCCAAGCTTTCTTTTATTAGTAGTGGTATAGATACAGGCTCTTTATTTGAGGATAAAAATTTTCTATTTTGTATGTATGCAGAAAAAGTGAACCTATATCATACATGTTTTAATGAATCACTTCAGAAATGATCCATCCAAAATTACAGGATTCTAGAATGAATATGGATAATTTGGGTCTGAGTTTATACGTTGATGATGAGGTTCCCCATAATACCTGGAGGCCAAAATGTGGCACAGAAAATAAACATTCAGGAAGAGAGCAGTAGCTCTCTTTTTTTTTCAGAAGCAAAAATGTTCCAGGAAGTTGACATTTTTATGAATTTTTAAGAAAATCAAAGAAGATAGTCACTATTGATATTGTTATTGTGTAAACATATCTTCAGAAGTAACTCATCTGATCCTTTAATTGTATAAGCAATTAGTTCCTAGCATGATAATCCATTTTATTGATAGCAATATTTTATTAGCAGCAGTAAAGTATTTTCTCAGGGGTTTTTGTAACAAATAACAAACACAGAAAAGTGTTCTGAATTTCTCTTTACAGACTATGCCATAGTAGTGCCCAGGTATTTTCTCTGTAAAATGAAGCTTTCCTGTGAAAAAAATGAGCATTTTTGAACTAGTTAATACAGTACCTCAGTGGTGAACAAATAAAAATCGCTTCAGAACAACTACTTCTGCAGCTTACGTTGGGTCAATAATGGACATTTCTGCATATTCTAAATATATTTGTAACTCTCAAGGTAATTTGGGTGGCTCTTCCTTAACATCCTGAAAGTATGGGCTGAGGTAACATGGCGTATTGGATAAAGAACTTGCATCAAAGTCAGGAAGACCTACCTCTGACACAAACTAACAAGCAATTGTCAATGCCCTAGGCAGTTAGTTATTGAAGACTAAAAGTTGCGAAGCAAGTGCAGTCCTGTATTTGTCATCAAAGATTCTCTACAGCAATGAAATCAAACACACACACACGCGCGCGCGCACGCAGAGAACGGATATATTTCCATAATGGGGCACCAAAATTTTAAAAAATATATCAAAATAAAATAATGTTTAGAAATAAAAATGATAGATTCTTTTTAGTGTTTTGTCATTTGAGACACTTTATAGATCCCCATCCACCAGAATGCCATTTGTAATTGTCCAAATAAAGACATGGAAATTAAAGATATTTTCCTCTCATTGCTTTCCCCCTTTCCCCACAGCCAGTAGAAATTAAGCCTGACTAAACAGGACCTGATACCAGATGGTTTTCTAAGGTAGAAGCATATCAATACTATACTTTGTTCCAAATGTTAGAGAGAGTGACCATTTCTGATAATAAGCAGTACTTCCATGTATTTATGTCTGAATCTGGGATTTAATTAGTTTAGGGAACTCCCATTGTTTGGAAACTCACTCAGGCAGATCAGTAACTCCTCTGTAACTTAGATAAGTTACCTGGAGCACATAAGGGTTAAGTGACTTTTCTGGTATCATCTACACAGTATTTCAAGCAAAGCTTTAACCCATCTTCTTTACTCCAAAGCTAGCAATCTATCTCCTATGTCCTCCTTCCTTTCTTTTCTTCCATATATCTTCCTTTTTCAACTCAATAAACATTTACTGCATTTTGTGGCAGGCAATGTGTTGCATTCATCATTCTGTACAGAATCAATCAATATGCATTATTAGGCAATGAGGACACAAATACAAAGATACAAAAACCAAAAAATCCTCTCAAGGACCGGTTCTTGTGGGCACAATACAAAGATGGTGGCTTGGGCAGTACTAATGGTAATTTGCGGTATAAAACTACCAAGATCAGACACAGTTTTCCCTCCTTTCTACCTTCTCCACCCAACCCCCACACTCTCTGGAAGAACCAGATTAGTCTTGAACTATTCCACATCCAAACAGTGTTTCACATTTGATGGCATTACAGTTCTACTGAAAACAAATATTCTAAGCCTCCGTATTTCAGTATTCTTACTCCATTTTCTAACTTAATGCTAACGTCACTCTGGCAACATAAGCTCAGAGAGCAACTAGGTGGTTCAGTGGATAGAGTACCAGTTGTGGAGTCAGGAATACCTGAGTTCAAATGTGGCCTCAGACACTTACTAGCTGTGTTAACCTCGGTAAGTCACTTAACCCTGTTTGCCTCAGTTTCCTTGTCTATAAAATGAGCCAGAGAAGAAAATGGCAAAACTACTCCAGTATCTTTGCCAAGAAAACCCCAAATGGGATTAGGAAGTCAGACACCACTGAAACAACTGAACAACAAAAGCTCAGAAGTGTACATGTCTACCTAAAAGCATTAAATAAGTTTGTATTCATTTGATAAGTAGTATGATGTGCTTTTCATTACTAAAAGAATTGAATTTGTCTACAGCCACGCCACCCACCCTTAGCTTATCCTCATCCATTCAATATGGATGAGCCAGAGTTAGATAGCAGGCAAATGGGCAAAAACTCTAATTACATTTGTTTTGATAAGTTCATCGATTTTGTTATTTATACATTCCCTCATGTTGATAATTTTTTTTAAATGAATAACCACAGTTTACTTTAAACAAAAGGCAGTGAGGTCTAATGAGTAGAGAGCATTGAGTTTGGATATAACAGACCTGCCAAGGTTCCCTTCTTGGATCAATCACTGGCTGTCTGTGTTGGACTCTGAAAAATTCTCCTCTGTTCCATATGTCTCAGTTTTGCCATCTGTAAAATTGAAACAATCATTTGCTATCACATTGTGTTTATAGTGTACTTTGAGAAGCTTGTGTTAAAGGTGCTTGGCTGAACACTGTTTTAAGAGTCAAACAATGTTTACTGAGCATAACATCAACCTTATTGTGCTTACTCTATTATGAGATGTTGCCCAGCATAAAAGTGAAACTCCTTAATACATTTTGTTATTAGTAATGGATAATTATAATAACACTATCTTGCACATGTGTCTTATTTTGCAAAGCCATTTCCATATGCAAAATCTCATTTTGTTCTACAACAATCCTATGAGATAGGTAGTTCAAAGAACATTATCACATTTTACTGTAAAAGAAACCGGGACCAAAATGATGACAATGATGATAGCTAACATATATGGTTTTAAGATTTGCCAAGTCAATTTTAAGATAAAATATCAATATATAAGATGTATAATATAATTATTGTATAATACATAAACATTAAGTATTTAAATGGATTAGGTTAAGTAGCTTTTTTCCCAAAGTTATCCCAAATTTTATGGCAGACATGTTTTACTGACTTCATACTCAATGCTTTAGTATGAATTTGCTGTATTTTTAAAAGCTTAGCGTGAGAAGAAAAATCCCTTCAATGTTTAAAAACTTCTAGCGATCACGTTAGAGTAAAAAGAGCACTTAATCTCATATCAGGAAACCTAGAGGCCAGTATCACCTCTCTGATGCTTTCTTACCTCCCTAGGCCTTGGTTTGCTGAGCTGTAGGAGAACAGGGCTACACAGGATGGCCTCAGAGATCCTTTTCAGCTCAAAATCTAGGATCCTAGGATTCTTTGTCTATTACTTTTAAATAACTCTCCCCTCCCCATTCAGTACCTCATGATGACCATAGGGATGATCTGGACTTAAAACAAAAAAGAAAAAAAGCTATATTAGCTAAGCTCAGACTGTTAGGCTTTACCAAACTAGAAAGTTTTGAATATAAATCTGCCAACATTATTATCTAGAACCGCATTATCGTAAAGCTGACTACTAGGGCAATGGCAATTCCTAAAACATAGAGCAATTGTAATCAGCAGTGGTGGAAGAATTTATATTGAATCACAGGAGTATAAATGTAGAAGTAGTTAAGACCTCTGCCCGTGAAAATGGACCCCCTCATTTAACATCTGAGAAGCCACATGCCCAGAGAAGTTAAATGATTTGCCCAGGGTTACATGGGTCATTAGGTGCAAAACTGAGATTCTAACACACATCTTTTGACTCCCAATCTAGTCTGCTTTCCCCTGGACTGTTTCTAGTGTTACAGAATACTGCTGTAGTTGTAAAGTCAGTGGATGTCATGGACAAGCCATGAGACTTGTCAGGACCTGGGTTAAAATCCTGGCTTTAACTCTTCCTGGCTTTGTGACCGTAGGCAAGCCACTTACTTTTCTTTAGTGGCCTCTTAGGTAAAAATGAGGATAAGTACTATTTTCAGTATCCATTTCTCAGGGTTGTTAGGAAAATGTTTTATACATCTTGAAATGCTATACAGATAGGAGTACATTTATTCATCTGAAGTCAAAATTTGGATTTTTAACTTCACATAATGTTTAGGTAAATTTTACTTTTATTGATAAAAAAATTTTAAGTGATCATTATCTATATAAATTTGAAACAATTTTCTTTAGACCTTTAGAAACGTGTAATTTATTTTTACAATTTTTTTGAAAATGATTGCCTATGAAATATCATGGTAGAGTGGAAAGTGTACCAGATTTAGAATTAGAAGACCTGCTTTTGCCACTTACTACTTGTGTGACCTTGGGAAGTCACTTTATCTGTACTGTTGATCTTCAGTTCCTCATTTATAAAATGAAAGATAAACTCCAAAGCCTCTCATAGCTCTAATTCAGAAGTCCTTTACCTGGTATCTAGGTTAGATTTCAGGGGGTCCATGAACTTAGAAAAGAAAATAATTACATCATTTTCACTAACCTCTAATTGAAATTTAGCATTTCCTTCCATTACAAATATAGGTAACAAACATTATTGTGAGGAGTCCATAGCCTTCACCAGACTGTCACAGGTATCTATGAAAAAAAAAAGTTAATAAAAACTCTTGCTCTAAATCTCTAGTCTTTGGATCATAGCTTCATACTGTCTTCAGAAAACCTGCAGTTTTATACTACATTTTCTTTTATTGCCTTAATCCTTGCAGATTGTAACTCATCCATCCACTCATTCTCATTCATTCTCTGTGATTTTTTTTCCCCAAGTTTTCTTGTAAATTTCCTGCAGAGAATTTAACCAATGTGCTGGAGGCCTTCTTGTTCTTTTTAAGTGTCAGGAGTACTGTTGTGCCATTCTAGGTTGTCTGTCATTGTTTATATAACCATCTCACCACTACTTCTTGTCATACATACATACACAACCTTAATAATATCTATTATTCCTTATTTTCTATGGAAGTTCTCTTTGGTTAGATGCTGCAGCCTGATTATTCCTTTTGTGGATGTTTTGATTGGCCTTTCAGTTACTTGCAATTTTTATTCTTCAGAGATGATGGGGTTCCATGATTTGCTGCCATTTTATCGCTAGGATAATAACATGACTGAGAGTCAACTTGTTGTAGTGGATAAAGCCTTGGAGTCTGAAAGACCTGGGTTCATCCCTGCCTGGAATACCCAATAAATAAACTGTGGCAATGGCTAAGTCATCCTACTTCTTCAATCTCAGTTCACTCATTTCCCATTTCATAAATCAGAATGATAAAATTCATTTTCACAGGACTCTTATGAGGAAAATACTTTGTAAACCTTAAAGTATTATAGAAATATGAGTTTTGAAAGTAGCCCCTGACCTCTTCTTATTATATACTTCATTTGTAGTCATTATTGGTGATGCTTATTTAGCGACTCATCATGACATCATTACTAAGCTATTTCATTCTCTGTCTGCTGTCTGACCCAAGTGAACTGTAAGCTCCTGGAGGGGTGGGTTTGAGTTTTATACTCATTTCTTATGTTATTCAGTTCAGCAAGAAGTTGTTGAGTGACCAGACTGTATGAATGAATGAATGTTGTATTTTGGCACCTGACATTTTCCTTAGTCTCTCTAACAAAAGACATTCTGCAGCCTGCTGGGATATTATTTGCGCGTAATGAAAGTGAAGGAAACATCTCCCCATGATCCTTTCGTGCGTAGTTAAGCCAAAGGTGAACATTTTAAAGTACTGGAATATGTCCAGACAGCAAACACAACATTATGTTAATGAGAAGTCCAAGTTCTTGGTTATCAATACATAGAACTAACTTTAGTGTCCTCTTGCAGATGCTTCAAGGGAAAAAAAAACTTTCATGCTATGTGAATCTTCTCTTTTAAATCTAGATTTTAGTATCTTTGATAGACTTGTAGACCTCTTCCCTTTTTTTTTAAGTGAATGAGCTTGCTTGTGTTTTGTATCTGTTCTGTTTATCAGATGAAGTGATTGTGAAATCTTTCTAACCATAGTCATCTTGGTAAGACTGAGCATTCTGAGCATCAGGATCTCACAGTGTCACAAACTGGCAGATGCTTTATCTTTGGGCTCTTGTTGGTATACACAAACCCTCATTTCTCCCTGTAATAATTAGGGTGTTAAGAGGCATTTGTGTTGTGTGCTCTCTTTCAGCTTGTACCATGTTTAGTTCCTGTTATGCAAATACTGCTTTAAACTTAGAAATGCCAATTTGCATTAATATTTTGGTTCCCTATAGCTAGCTATTGCATTGCACAAACAAGTGCATTTTAATGAGCATTGGCAGAATGTAAAAAAAAATATGGTATTCATTAAATTCTATTGTATGAAATGCAGTAGTTGGTTGCCAGAAATCATTAGGATAAATGTAATGTGTGTTGAGGCCATAAGTATAGCCCTCATCAAAGAGTGCTGTGACCTTATAGAATTGTAAGATGCAGCACTGTTTGATGCAGAGTGCAAAATGGTCCTTACTGCTATAAAATAGAAGCTCGGCTTACTATTAACATTTTTTTAAAAACCCAGCAAAACTTATTTCATTTCCAAGGTTTTTAGACTTAATGTCCTAACACTGTAATGCATTTGGCCTCTGAATTTATTACTTAATACAGGAGACTTTAAAGATCATAAACACTAGATTGAGAAACAGTATTTTCTTATTTCTTGCATTTCAGACTTAAATCTGCAATAGGGTCTTGTTATTCATGATGATTTCTTTTTTGCAATTCTGTAAGAATCTTGTATCTGGAAGACAGATTTGGGAGTTGAAGTATTCAAAAATCAGAATATTTTGCAATTAGGGTTTTCTGAAATTAATTATCTTAACATGTGGGCTTTTAATGTCACTATCATGTTTTGATATAGTCTATGTGTCTTAATTATAATGAGCTTTTTTAGTGTTGTTGCAGTATTTTTTTTTCCATTCCTCTACTCACTTTTCCCAGAAGGAGAGTTCCAAGTCTTTGAAAATTCTCATGATTTTGCAAATCTGCTCTATTTTTGTCTAGAAGACAGGAAAGTTAAAACTGTGGCTGGTAGTATGCCATATACTGAATCCAATTTTTAAAGGAACCCTTTGCAATCCAGTGAGCATGCTGACATTTTTAAAGGTATCTTTAATGAAGATAATTATACCTGCAAGGTTACATCACCAGAGAATTAAGAAACAAACTTGAAAACTGAGGGCTTTTTTTTCCCCTCACTTAATTTTGTAGAACACTTTGGGCATTTAAAACTGGACACCCTTTCATGACTGATATTTGAGAAGTTGCTTTCATATGTGTTTGCTAAAGACATACCGACAGAGGGTTAAATTAATTCTTTTCTTCATTACTCAGAAGTGATACAGACTTTTCTTGGGCTAATGTAGTTTAATTAGTGGTCAATTAAAACTGAACATTGCTGAATTGAAGTTCTTTGATCAAACTTTCTGGCATGGTCTCTCTTTCTTTAACTAGCCACCATCTTGAATTCATTTGGAATCAGTAGTGTAAACAAGTTTAAAACTGGTTCTTTTATAAGAAAGTCAGCAGGCTTGTATAGCTGTGGTTTCTTTTTTTACTTCTGTAGGCGGCAATTCAAAGCCATGCTAAATGAAAACAGTGCTACACCCTGAAAAAAATACATTTTTAAAAATTGGACTAAATAGTCAGAAGACAGTCACTACCCCCACCTTTTCTAGCCAGGAAAAAAACCTCAATTTTGGTAACACTCTTGATTTGGTTGTTACAGGACCTTAAAATAAACTTTGTCATCCCCATCCCCTCACCAAACCTCATAGTCAGCAGTTAGAAGAAGAAACACAATAAGAAACTCAAGGTTTGGGGGGAAATACATAACAGAATATATTGTAACATGTAGCTTAATTCCCCTCAAATTAATCCTCCACCACCACTAGAGAGAGGAGGACGGATGGTAGAATGGGAAAAGCACTGCCCTTGGAGTTGGGAAACCCAGATTCAAATTCTGTTTATACCACATCTTGGGCAAATCCTTCAAACTCTCGAGCCCTTGTTTCCTCATTTCAAAATAGAGGACATTAATAAATGTACTGCTACGTCACTCAGTTGCTAAGGTATATAACGGACTTTGCATTTCTCAAAGCCACATATAAATGTCAGCTATTTTTATATAATTGGGGGGGGAGTCTAGAGACTTTATGTAGTTAACTCGATGATTCATCATTTCTTTGGTCGATATTAGAGTATCAATATGTTGGCTCTATTGAATGCACTGTTTCTCATAGTCTTGGACAGAATGTCATTGCTTTTCTTAGGATGCTGTGATAACAACTTGGGGTGAAAAAGGTAGTGTGGTCAGGGAGAAATTGTGCTAGAGTAGATCAGAAAACATTTGTAAATAGAGCAATCTGTCACTTTTGTACATGACAATATTCCTTAAGCTTTAATGGGTTTAGACTTTTTTCCCCTGGGAAAACTTTTTCCCATAATGTTGACCTCTGTTTTAAACTAGGTGTAGTTTTAAAAAGAATTAAACAAGTGATTGGCATTTCATTTTACCTTATCCATTCTTCTGAATTTTACCTGAAGGAGGGGCTGAAAGGAACATTTTATTATTATGACCAATATTATAGATGTTTTAATATTTTAGTAGGTGGAATTTTGTGGTAGTTTTAGTTGCTTTCATCAAAAAATGGTAAAAAAAAATAGACCTAAATAATACTTAAAATAAAAATTTCCATCACTTGACAGAAAGAGAAATTGTTTATAGTAAATGTGCCTTTCAGCTTTCTCTCATGCCTTCTCCCAAAAGGGCTGATTAGGATGTAATAATTGGGGATGATAGCAGGAGGAAGACGACAATTCCATTTAATTAAAGATAATTTATTTTACTTTAACTTGGTGATGTCCCACATGAATAAGAGTAGATTTAGCAGATAGATTTATTAATGGGTACTGACATCTCAGTTGACATAAAAAGCAAACATTTTCTTTCCTCATTGTTTTTATTGTGTCTCAGCACCTGAAACTGCTGTCATCCCACTTCCCTTTCTGTTATGTGCCGCTGTAGATGTTTTCACCAGATAGACAATTCTAGATTCCCCCATCACCACAACTTAACGTTTGCATTTAGCTGATTTGATGTAATGGGCTATTAATATAAAAGAATGGTCATCTTTTCCAAACTGGAGGTAAAATAAAACCTGGAATGAGAGCTATATGATGCATTTTAGATCTTCATCTTCCATGGGAAATCGTGTTATTTTGAATATTTAAAAAGGGGGTGAAAATACTTTTTTTTTTGAACTTCAAGTTATGAAGCCAGAATTTCCTTTTAGGACTATTTGATCCTGGAATATCATTGGTAATGACCAGTGCCAATGAGCTAGTCTATTACAGTATTTAAGAGCTTTTCTCTCAGAGAATTATGGAGAAATTAAGGCGTAAATGTGGGCAGATGTGTGATACATTCACTGTTTTCTCATGCATTTGTAAACAGATAATGGAAATTAAGAAACACAAATTGGTTTTAGAAAAATCTGGCATAAATGTTACAAAGCTGATACTGAAATAGAGGAAAATATATGAAACACTTTTCATATGTTTTTCTCAGCCTGCATTGAAGATATCATTTTTAAAGGGCTCAGGGACATGTTCATTTTGGTTAGATGCAACTTAGAATTTCATCAATTCACAAAATTATGTGTATGTATGTATGTGTGTATTTGTATCCCTCTGGCAAGTCTGTGTTCAACTTGTTTCGATCATTCTCTTTTGTCTTTGACCCCTTGTCTTTTTCTTTTTCCATTTACTTACTCCAGGATCAAATTCGATATTCCTGTTCCTGTTTTCTCCTGTTTTGGTCTTATCAAATTATTTCTTTTATATTTCACACACCCTATTTTTTGATCCCCCTATTTTTTTTTCTTCCTAGCGAGCTCTGTTCTATAGAAATCTCCAATTTTTTCTTCTTTATTCTTCCTTGGATCTTTCTCAATTCTCTTTGGCCTCTCTCTGATACTCCAGCCTTCCTAATACAAATTGCAACATTTTACATGTCTTGTCACTTCACTTTTCCTAGTACCTTACTTGTAGTCAACAAGTATTTATTAAGCATCTACCACATGCCAGGCACTGTGCTAAGCACTGGAGATAGAAAGAAAAGCAAAAAAAGATTGTCCTTGCTCTCAAGGGGTTCGCAGTCTAACTTCTACATGTTCACCCCCTGTCCCTCCCTTTTCTGCCATCTATTTAGTTTCACTCTTGTTTCTCACTCCATCATTCATTTTAAGAGCTAGTCCAAATTGTTCGTGTTCACACACTTAACAGAAAAAAGGCCACAAGTTTAAAGGCTCTTTGTGGGTAGAGTTTTCATTTTTTACCTTAAATCTAATTGTTTTACTGTAGGCTAGGCTTCTACTGCTTCAGTAGTAATAAATACCTTCTCATGGATGGTAAGTTGTAGTGATTTTGCGTGATGAAAGTTTTTTGGAATCTTTGTTTGCAGTTAACCTTTTTCTTCTAATCCACAGCACGTTGTGTGAAAGAGAGAGAAGTAAACTAGATGTTCTCTAAAGGTGACTAGAGAGATAGCATTTAGAGTAGGGATGACCTGAGTTCAAGTGCCTCTCCTGACGAGACTGGCTCTGTGACCCCCAACAAATAGCTTAGATTCCCAATCCCCCCAGACATCACAAAGGCTAGAAGTTGTAGAGAAAGTGCTGGCTCAGGAAATGCCTCATCTAGAACCAAAAGATGTAATCATCTTAGTGACCTTATCCCCAAACTCCTGGGACCAACTGTTGTCTTGAGGTAGTGCCTTGACATAGGATTCAGATTGTCCAAATCTTTCATCAAAGAATCGTGACCGCACGTCCGAAAGGCAAGACACAAAAACAGTCTTAAGTAGCATAGTGATATGTCTTGGCCTACTTGTGGGTTCATCTGAACCCAGTCAGATTTTGTCAGATGAAATTAGTACTATTCATTTTAAGATGGTAGCACCCTAACCTAACTTTCAGAAATAACAAAAGTAGTTCAGATAAGGATGGTGAAGAATTTGTACCTTCAAAGAATCCTTCAAAGTAATGTTCTTTTCTACTTCCCTTTCCCTTTTCTCTGTTTCTAGTTCTTTAAAGTATGCTCCCTCTGCTTCATTGTTCCTTTTCCACTTGCCTTCTCACAGGCCTTCACTCCCCCTTCTTCTTTAAGCACCAGTCATCTGTTTAATGCTGTCCAGAAGCAGAGTCCCTCTACATCTGAGTCTGCCCCACTCTTCAGCAAAATCCTAGATAGGGAAGATTTGTGTGTGGCCTAGCTTTCCTCCAACAGCATCTGCAACTTAGGGGAAATGATGAAACAACCAAAACCCAAACTCCTATTTTTCCCCTCTCTACAGACAGCAGAATTCCCGAAGGAACCAGTCATGCAAAGGCTTCTGACCTTCTCCTCAATAAGTAGTGGGAGCTAGGAGTGGGAGAAGGAAGAAAGCTTACTAAACTTGTCCAGATGTAGCTAGGTCCATATTCCCTCTGGGTCTTACTCATGAGTTTGAGGTTGGTCATTTGGGTGCCAGGAGCAGTCCTGTTCCACCTCATAACTTTCATGCCCTCCTCCCAATCTTACCCCACGCCCTCCTATTCCCAGGCAACCATCAGGCCTCCCAACAGATTGAGTTCCACGTAGTTGGCGTGAAGTGTTCTCTCTCCGTACTGTTTGAATTCTGTGCTGTGGTACTGCCTGCTCCTTGTCTGTCAAGATTGTGGTGCTGATGTTGTCAGTCTTGTCTGACCAATCAGCAGACAACACCACAGAATGAAATTTAAACAATGCAGATGCTCAGGCACAGTGTTATTATGTTGACTGGATCACGCAGGGAAATCAGAGGTAAGGTTAGAGCCTACCAAAAGTGGTTATCCCAATCTTACTAATTTGACACCTCTTCTCCAGCTGTTCTGGGCTGCTCTGATCTTCTGCCTTTTATCCATATCTTTCCCTTTCTCCTCCACCCCCCCCCCACAAATTTTACCATAACACTCTTCACTTTATTATCCTTGTTATTTTTTTTTCTTTTCAGTCACCCACCTCTCCTTAATCTCTGCTTCCTTCTGTTCACCTTCTGAATGTACCTGATTTATCTCTGATCTAGCTGGTGCTCTTGGTAAATGTCACCTTGTTAATGCATGTAATCACCACAGTTTTAGGGAAGATACTATGCAGGATTAGCACAATGTCATGAGGAATTAATGGGCCTCATAACTTCCCCAATCCTGGGACCAGACTGTGAGAAACTGTGGAATCTTCAGACCATAGTTTTCCATCCATATCATTGACTGAAATTTATTGTAATATGGAGTTTAAACCATCATTATGGTGATTGGTTTTGAATTAGAAAAAGCAAAACAAACAGACTGGAAAGAATTCTAGGGTCTGAAAAATCTGTTCATTAAGAATTTGGAGGAGTGAAAGAGTTGATTTTGTTTTCCCCTCTTGTTAATATTTTCCCCAATTTTAGGCTGTAAAGTTACTTCCCAGGAGATGAAGTAATGCCATCCCCTATTTTTTTTTTAATTTAGTTGACCCTTTTTAAACTTTGGGCGTTTACATGGTGCTTTGTTCCTCAGCCCCATCTGGAAAATATTTAGGCTGGACTGGAATGGTAGAGCTAGAATATCATATAGGATGGAATAAAAAGAAGGAAGAAAAATGAAGCAAGTTGTGTGTATTTAGAAGAAGCCAGTTGTTTGTGCAGAAGCGGTCGGTGGAGGAATTGGAGCAAATGGCAGTGTACGGTGAATAGTTCTGTACGTTTCGCCACAGAATGAGCCGTGGTTTGTAAAACTGACATTCTGTTGTGACTTCTGAATGCAAACAAATCTCTGCAAATTTCTGCCCGATCAAGTTAATAAGAAAATATATACATGCAGAGGCGAGAGCCGTACACTACTTGTATTTCTGTCAGCGTTGGAGGAAATAGGAAATGTTTTTTACCTACTGTATTACATTCTACCCAACAATTGCTAGGATCTCCAGTTCAGTGAATTTTCTGGGATTTTTTTTTCTTATATGAGAACAATGGAATGCTAAAATATGTCAGGAAAGGATATCTTAGCAAATACCGTATTGGGATTATTTTTTTCTAATGTCCTTGCAATTGAGGTGATATTTTCTGAGCATCTCATTTATGAGCAAGGACGGACACTGCAATAACATCATTTTTAAATGTACTCTGGATGTGATTTAGAGGTAACAGACAGGATATTCTGAGAGGTCACCATGCAAGGCTCTGACTTTATGCTTCACACCTGTACTCATTTTCTTACATGATCAGTAACCTTGTTCATTAACCCTAGATGACCTTTCACCTACTGCTGCTGTCTGAGACTCTGCCTTGACCAGCCAGCCATGCCCTTCCTTCACTGTGGCTTACAGGTGGTCACTGCAGCTACATACACTTGTTCTTGTGGTGTGCTGTGCACTTAGCATCCCGGCAAGACCTGCAATTTCATACCTCTCAAGGGGCTAGGGAGGGGGTTGGGGGGGGGTTGGGGATAGTGAGAGAGATGGCTGTTTGCATGTGCTTTTCTGTTTTGTAGCTCATATGGTATCAATTACTATTTGATGGTAACGCCAGGCCCTAGGCCCTTTTGCATGTTTGTCCTGTGAGAAAGATCTGGAAGAGCCGACATATGGTTTTGATTGCTTCAATTGCAGGTTGATAGAATGAACACAGGGGTGAGGTGGGTGGGTTTTCCTTCCGGCCCTTTCCATTCTGGGTTGGTAATATGCTTCACTTGTGGAACTGGTCTTTTCATCATCTAACTCCTCCCCTTCACCCCCCACCACTGCATTCTCTGTCCTTTCCCTTCCCCTCCCAACCCCCAAATCACCAGCAGAAACATGTGGCCTGTATTAGGAACCTGCGTGTGTGCGTGTGCGTGTGCGCGCGCGCGCACACACACACCCTTCTGCTGCAATCCTAGACTAGTTCAGTCTGTCAAACCAAGAATCTGATGAGAGCTAATAATTTTATGAATTTGGAAAAAATTTATTTTACCCCAAAGCTCAGAGATATGCTTCAAAATAACATACTAGGTAATTAAGTCCATTACTACAGAAGGTGATGGAAAGATCTTTAATAAGTTGGTTTCATTTTAAATAGAGCATATTTTTATCTCTTTGAAAGAGCCCAATGCTTTTTAGCACAGTACCTTGCACATAGTAAGAGCTTAATGAATACTAGTAGACTGAATGGCTGATTAACAGTGCTTGTTGACAGGATGTTGAACCAGGTAACTTTTAAGTGTCCTTTCAAACTTATTCTTCTGCACTTTTTGGTGATGGTTATGCCAAGAAGTCAGTAGGGTTTGCATGTTGGTACATTTATGTCTTTTGTGTATTTTTTTCTGAAAGGGATATGCCGGATTTGGCTTTTGTGCTCTCTCCCATACAGGGTGACTCTTCTTGCTAAACTAGAGACAGTAGGGGGTACCCAGAAGTGTCTCCTCATTACTAATGCTCAGCAGGGATTGCATCTGTAAGTATGCCTAGGGTAGGACTAGTATTGGGGGAATGGAGAGGCAAAGAGAAGAAGGGAAGGTTATAGACACATTTTTAATGTCACCCATGAAAATGGTTTCTTTTAAAGCAATGTTTTTCTATAATGCTCTCAAATATACTTATCAGGTGCACCATTTCTACAGCTGGGTAGCTCTTGGTGGCTTTTTGCTTTATGGCTATTGTATTTTTAAATCTTACTCAAATAAAACAAGGAATTCAGATAGGCTTAAAAGTTAATGAGAAGCCTTGCTTGAAAATGTTGTTACATTCAACCTTCTTCATATAAACTGAAAGGCAAAAAATTACAATTAAAAATGTATAGTTTTTTAAATGTGAATTAAAATTCTCAAGTATTAGACCTGTGTTTCTAGTAACCCAATCAGAACATGTTTCATGTTTTATCCCCATCACTAGTCCAGCAACTCAGCCTCTTCTGAATATTAAAAACAATGAGAAGAATAAAAAAATCAAAGAAGTCTCTAAAAGGGGAGTATTCTGCATGAAGTACATAAAGATTTCATGGAGAAAATTATCTGTAGTCCTATAGTGACTATTTATTACATTATTGCATATTAGTTTAGGACTGTTTTTCTTCCTCTGTAGCAGAACAGATCATTTTATTGAATAGATGGGTTTTTTAATGTCTTGATAACCATTAAATTTTTGCCATTTGTTAAGATATTTAAATTTTTTTTAATAAATACCCTTATTTTAGATAGTCTAGTTAGAGAATTTTCTCATACATCAGAAAACAGACTAGTGACTATTAAGTTTACTGCCCTCACAATTTTTTCCCTCTCATATTAAGTATTTAGTGAAGTAGATACCTCAGTATCCTGATACATAACATCTTATCCAATGATCTTCTTTTGCATCTGAAACTTTATATTTGTCCCTAGACTTTCTACCAATGTCAGGTCTTTAGATTCATGTGCATTGAAAATGCTTCCAATTCTCTGCTTTGGTGGATCCTATGGAATTGAGGGGGTGAGGGTCAGGAGGCTGAATGTGGACTGGGAGCACAGCTTGGGAAATTTTGGGGTTACTCCCTGGCTCACTCAGTAGTAGTTGCTTTGGAGAGATGTTTGATTTGGAAGAACATTTTGAATACTTTAAGCTATAACTCCATCAAAATTGGAAGGAGAAGGGAGAGGTGATGTTAGAGAGAGAGTTATTGGGGAATCTTGGCTCTGAAAAGTATTAGGTGGAAATCCTTTGTTCCCTGTTCAGATCAATTCACATTTCTAATCCACTTCCTTTCACACAGGTCAAACAATGTGAGGGAAAGTTCATGCTTAGGTGTCTGGGGACTAGCTTCTCCCACAGAAGAATGAGTTGTTTGATACTAATTTTTTTTTAAAATGTTTGCTCCAAAACAATGTAAACAGCATATCTGCATCATAGAAAACATAGGCAAGTAGGTATATTTTATTTTTCAGCCACTATGCCTTAGAAAAGCCAGTTTAACCTCATCTGACATCTTGTCCATGATTGTGAAAATAACACTATAACTCAGAGAATCATAACATATGATCAGATTTATCTAGATATCATTTTCTCAAAAAGAGAATACTATTTGAAATTTTTTCACAACCCTCAAGTTCCCCTGTAAAGCTCTATTTTAGGAATAAGAAGAATATAACCTAAAACCATAGGTGTCGGAGAGCCTGTTGCACGTATAAAATCTTTGGATATTGCAGTTCCTAACCTTGGATCTGCAACCTTGTTTTAATGATATTTTAATAACTCTATTCTAATATAATTGATTTAAAAATAATCATAAGCTTTTTGTTTTATGTGTTTAAAAATATTAATCTGAAAAGGAGTATGTAGGCTTTACCAGACTGCCATAGCAGCCTACGACACAAAAAGAGTAAGAATTCTTGCATTAGGATCTATCTCCTCAATTCCGAGGAGGTCTTCTTGTTAGGTTATTTTTATTTTTCCTCTCTGGCTTTGTCTTTGTCTCTTTTCCTTTTTACTTCTTTCTCATTCTCTCTCTGTCCCTTTCACCTGTCCCTCTCCCTCCTCCTCATTCTCCTTCTTTTTCTCTTCCTCGTCCTGTTCCTGTCTCATCTTATTCCTCTCTTTCTCTTACGCCACCTCTCATATTCACACATATTCACTCAGAACTAAAAATAAAATTAAATATTTTTGTTGAAATATATGTAAAAATAATCAGATGACCAAAGAGAATCCACTAATTACTGTTAAAATTTCATTTTTCAAAAGAATTGCAAGTTATAAACAGCCATATGAAAGAATGCTCCAAATCATTAATAAGAGACATGAAAAAATAACCCTGAGTTTTGCTTCACACCCAGTAAATTACAAAGATGAAAAAAGATGAGAATAGTCAATGCTGTAGGGCTTGTGGGCAGATAGGCACACTGGTGCATGGCAGGTGGATCTTGAAATTAGTACAACCTTTTTAGAAAGGATTTTGGGATTATGTGCATAAAGTGACTAAACCATCCATACCTTTTGCCTCAGAAAACATGCGACTAAACATATACCTTGAGAAGGTCATTAACACAAAGAAAGGCCCAATGTGCACCAAAATATTTATAGCAGCACTTTTTGTGGCAACAAGGAATTGGAAACAAAGTAGGTGCACATTGGTTGAGGAATAGCTAAACAAATTGTGATACATGAATGTAATGTAGTGTATTGGAAGAAAGGACAAATATAGTGAATACAGATAAGCGTGGAAAGACTTGCATTAAGTGATACAAAGTAAACAGAGGCAAGAAAACAATATTCAAAATGAATATAGTAATATAAATGGACCAAAAAAAGCTGCAAAACAGTTTAAAAATGAATATCATAAAATTACGGATGAAAACATGATCCTGAAGAAGTGAGGTAAGAAAAAGCTTAATCTTCCTTTGCAGGGAAGTCCATGTGTATGGGAAATTGCAATATAGTAATAGATTTTTTTCAATGCATTGTATGGTCATGCTGATTTTTTTAAAACTGCTTTTTTTTTCTCTTAAAAATGATTTGTTGTATGGGATGGGTCTGTGAGTCAGCGGAGGTAGGGATACAGGGGCAAATGTAGGTGATGCAAAAAAAGAATAATTCAGTATTTTGAAAAGTACATGCTTTTATTGATTTTTTTTATTCCCTCTGTTGTTGCAGATCACAACTCCTTTGTGCCTTAATGTATGGTCAGTATGAGTTGCTCTGAGTAAAATAACTTACTACCTTATAGTGAACCCACTGGTGATGAGCCTCTGAACTTAGCTAGGTTATTCCTGTCATTCAGTGAATAAGCATTTATTAAGAGCCACTGGGGATGGAAAAAGAGGCAAAAGACAGACCCAGCTCTAAAGGAGCTCCTAGTCTTCCTGAGACAAATGACAAACCAGCAGCACTTCTCTAGGCCTTTGTAGTGTAATACAGAACCTGCAAGGGTTTGTACTCTCCTAGTCTGCCTTCAAGAACTTGAGGTTCTAAGGGAATTTAACAGAGAAATGAAGAAAAATGTAATTCTTTTATTCTCTATAGAGTTCGCATGTCTCGATTTTTTTTTGAACAACTCTTTTGCTTACCCTTAATATGAGGATTTCAGTCCCCTTTGAATACCTTAAAGCAGAGTGAATTTGTTTAATCTGAGAACATTATATGTATATATATATATATATATATATATATATATATATATATATATATATTCATCAAGGACCTAGTCTTGTTAATTCATAAATTGTAGATAAGCACTTCCATGTTCACAAGGAAGAAATTGCTCGTTTTAAGAGTAGAAACATCAGTTCAGATCAGGGGAACAGAGTTCCTCGACTTAAAAATTCTACTCAGAATTCATGAGTTCTAAATCTTGAACAATGTTTGAACCTTTCAGAGATTGAAGGTTGAAGGCTTTTTTGTTTTGAATTTTTTTAACTGTTTGCAAATCATGACTTCCTGTTTCTAAGGAAAAAAAAAACCCTCAAAGGAAAGGCTCAGCAGGCTTCCTGGACATCAAATAGCTCTTGCAAAACAACATTCTGATGACTTACATGTAAATAAATCAGAAACATATGAATTAAACTTCCCTCAAAATGCATATGGGTTTAAAAATGAAGAGAAGAAGTGCTGAGGAAATGTGTTTTGGGTTTTGCTCAGCCTATGACATTTCAAAAATAGTTTGAGACACTTAAACTCAAGACACAGCGGGGCTTACCCATCCTTAATATTAACATCCCCGTTCAATGAAACATCAATTTGCCATGGGCTTGAGTATGAGCCACCCTTGGCTTATTCCTCATGGATATAATTTTCTAAGCTCACAGAAGTAGTATTACAGAGCAATATTAGACTTTTTCTAACTTGTTTATCACAACCTTCTTCCTCTGTCCTACCTCCAAAAACATTACAGAGTGTGTGACTGTAAGATCAAATCATGATGATATGACCATCGCCTCAACAAGCGTTTCAAAACCAAATAAAATCATTATTAAGAAATTATCCCCAAGGTTAACAGTTCTTAATAAAAGAATGATAAAAACTCATTGGAGAGAGATAAAGCCTGTAGACACTAACTTTTTTTTTTAATGAGTGACTAAATGGTACCACTCCCTTGGTTCTCCCCATGAATAGGGTGAGGGATGTACCAGGAAATGAAAGTGATATAAAAGTGAAAGATATCAACAAATATTTTAAATTTAAAGCCATCCTCTTGGCAGTGCAAAAAAGTACACAGTCTCATAATGCCAGACTTTGGATATGATCATAGCATTACTGAACTTTGCTAAACTATGTGTAATTATAGTCAATGGAAGTATGGTTCCTGTTCTCTAAATGAACATGACGTTATTTGTATTGATTTCAAAGTCAATGACCCATTGTAGGGTCATCAGAACCCTTACATTTTGGCTTTTTTTGATGTCACCTTACTCAGCAGCAAGTTCAAACTACAGGAACAGAATACAGAGAATGTAATGTGAAAGGCCTTCAGTTTCCTGTAACTGAGATTATTTTTTGGGGGGTGGTGGTACTATGTTGCTACTTGTGAACTGGGCATTGCTATAGCTTATTAATCTGAAATGATCAAAAATTATTTTATTATGTTATTGCTTTTTGACAGGTATTTGAAGGAGGTGTTTTTAAAGTATTGTGCCTTCCCCATTTTCTTTGCATTAAATATGGAGTAAAGATTAACAGAAAAACAACTCCTCACCCCCAACTGTCATTTTTAGTAGCAATGGGCAATATGGTTTAGTGGTAAAATCTTCGTATATAGAGTCAGGTCTTGGGCTTGAATCTCATCTCTGCTGATAAACATCCATGGGATGTTGGGCAAATCACTCCACTTTTCTGCACTTCATTTCCCTAATCTATAAAATGTGGGAATTGGATTAGATGATCTATAATCCCATACCGAAGAGTTATCAAGCATCCATTTGCTCAGGCAAAGCCTCATGTAGAGTCTGAATGTAGGTTAATAAGTATAAGATATCCTTGTTTCATTAAAGGTATTTACAGTCTGGTTGGGGAAACAGACAGATCTGTTACATGATAGGTAACACCACACATTGTGTGGTAAATGCCAAATGAGTGGTACAGGCAGTAAAGGTATACTACTTCAGAGTGTGGCATAATGATTGAGTATTACAATAGTTGAGGAAGATTTCACAGAGGAAGTGACACTAGAATTAGGCCTTAAAAGAAGAGATAATTGAGTGGTAGATAGAGAATAGTGGATAGAGCAAAGACTTGGAATCTGGGAGAACTGAGTTTGAATCCTGTCTCAGACACTCCCTATCTGTGTGACCATTGGGAAGTGTCTTAACATAGTTTCCTCATCTGTAAAATGAGGATAATAATAGCAGTCACTTCACAGGGCTATTGTGAGGGTCAAAGGTGTGTGTATGTGTATACCCTCATTCACTCTCATACCATACCCACACACACACACACACAGTATTTATATAGATAGATAGATAGATAGATAGATATAGATAGATAGATAGATAGAGATATAGATACACAGACATAAACACACATACATACACATATGCATATATATGTTGTATGTATAAATAAAGCACTTTATAGACCTTAAAGCAGTATATAAATACTAGCTATTATTAAAAGAAAGTCAGGACTTAGTAGAGAGGAGAGAACATTCCAGATTGCATGAGTCAGCTAAATTAGGAATTTTTATCTAGAACTAGAATTGACTCAGGAGGGAGGGTACATCAGGTGTCTCATATAGTTGAAGGGCTATCACATTAAAAAAGGAATGGGACTTGATCTTCCTGGTCCCAGAAGGCAGAACTGGAACAATAGAGTGGAGAATAGGAGGGATAGATCCCTAAGAGGAAAATTATGCTTGATGTAAATAAAGAAAAAGAAATTTCTAACAGAGCTGTCCAAAAGTAGAATTAGACTGCCTTGGGAGATAGTGGGATTCCTCCTAGCTGGAGCTCTTCAAGCAGAAACTAGGTGAACACTCATTGAGGTTGTAAAGAGGATTCTTGTTCAAGAATGGATTGGATTAGATGGCCTCTTTGGTCACTTCCAGTTCTGAGGTTCTGTAACTTATGCTGCCTATTAATTATCCTTAAGCAGTAAATAACAAAAGGACGCCTATCAGAGAGGACCAATAAAAATGCATGAAACCTTGACCTGCTCTGGAGTTCCTTGTGATTGCATTGTAGATGCCTGTTCCTGTTTGACAAGGTTAAGTTGTAGTCTCTTTACCTTGGCTGCAGTTTTCTGGGCCCTTTAGCTGTTAACAGAATCTGAATAGAGAGAGTGACAGATATCATAAACTCTGCAATAGGCCAGGGATGCTGACTCTCGCATGCATGAATGTGCTTCTTCTTTGGAAACCTTTGCATGTCTGGGGCTGTGAGGCCATGACATCGTACCGTAATAGCTTCTTCTCTGTGCCCCATACTTTTGCTTTTTTCTTTCTAAGGACAGAAATTCATCCCTATATATAGTAACTGGAGAAAAAAAGCATTTTAATTCATCAAATATGTATACACACACACATACACACACACATATACATACATACATATATGTGTATATATATATGTGTGTGTGTGTATATGTGTATATATATAAAATATAAATAAATAAATAAATGAATGAATGAATGAATACACACACACACACACACACCCCTACTCACAAGCCTGCATATATTCTGGGCTAGGTGTGCACACATGCTCATGTGCGTGTGCACACACACACACACACACACACACAGCCTGAACTTTATGCATGCCTGTGTACCAACTATGCAAAACTCAGTCAGTTTACTCATTGTATTTGTGTGAGCCAGCCATTTCTCAAGAAACTGGTTACCTGTATATTTAAGGGAATATATTTTTCCATTCTGGTCCCTCAGGTTTATGCCAATCAAAGCTTCCTAGAGTGTCTTTATCTCATCTTCATTTTAATTTCCATTTTTCCTATTTATTTCAATGCTCCTTTGTTGTTTTTTTTTTAATTTACGTCTGTTCAGAGATTGTTAAGAAAGGATAAATTTCTGAAAGATGAAGACATTCCTACTAAAGAAGACCAATTATTTTTATTTTGTGTAGTATAATCACCAATAAAAGCATATATTTAAGTATTAAAAATGTACTTTTAATACTATATTTTGTTGGTTCAGTTATCTCAGTCATATCCTACTTTTAGTTACCTCGCTTGGAGTTTTCTTGGCAAAAATACTGAATTAGTTTGCTATTTCCTTCTCCAGATCATTTACAGATGAGGAAACTGAGGCAAACATGGTTAAGTGATTTGCCCAAAGTCACCCAGCTAGTAAGTGTCCCAGGCCACATTTGAATTCAGGAAGATTAGTCTTCCTGACTCCAGGCCTAGCACGTTAACACTGTATGAGAGGTTCTGAGGAAAAAAAAAACCACCTTATAAGTTATCAGTTTTATTATCCCCATTTTACAGAAGGGGAAACTGAAGGAACTTAAAGAACTTGACCAAGGTCATAGGTGACAAAGCCAGGTCTCCTAGAATCCTAGTTCAGTGTTCTTTCCAAACCACTGGCTGTTATTAGTTGTGTCTGATTAGTTCAGTTGATTCAAACTTTGTCACTAATAAGGCAGGGACATAGGTTTGTTCTCCCAGTGAGCTCTTTAGCTTTGCTGTATCCAAGGCAAAAGACTACTTTATTCACCCTCTACTCCCACCCTACAAATTAAGCCATTGTTTACAAAGAGATCCCCTAGAAAGACTGCTCAAAAGTACAAATTCTGGTGATAGTGGATCTTTTTTGTGTATGAAGAACACAGTGACTGGGCTCTAAAAAATACATCTTTGTCACATTCTCTGAGCAAAGGATTTGATTCACAGTGTAGTAAGATCTTCATAGAAAAGTTTCTTTTTGTTTTCCATAATTGTTTTAGGGAGATATTTGACTGTAAAGTGGATATTTTCTACCTGGAAAGTCAAGTCAATAAGCAGTTATTGAGTGTTAACTAGGTACTGTGCTTAGCACTAAAAATACAAGGAAAGACAAAAATACCTTCTCTTTCCTCAGAAAACAACATGTAATGGAAGGTACTCTGAGAAGGGAAGGCATTAGTATCTGGGAGAAACTTGTTTTAGTCTTCCTGGTAGAATTTGAGCTGAATCTTGAAAGAAGTCAAGGTGTAGATAAGAGGGCAGAGCATTCCAGGCATAGGGACAAGGAAGTCATGTTCCAGGAACTACCAGTAGGCCAGTGTTTGGGGGAATGTAGAGTATGTGGAAGAAAGTAAGATACAATAAAACTGAAAAGGCAGGAAGTAGGTAAGTTAAGAAGAGTTTTAAATAATAAAGAAATTAATATTTGATCTTGGTATGAGTAGTCATTGGATCTCATCAAACAGGGAGATGATATGGTCAGGCCTATACTTTGGAAAAACTATCATGGCAGCTGAGTGGAGGATAGATTGGAATGGCGAGAGATTTGGGGGAGGGAGACTAATTAGAAGGCTATTACAATAATCCAGATGAGTACTTAAACTAAGATTTTGATTGTGTGGGTCAAAAGAAGGGGACATGTGTTGTGAAGGTAGAAGCCACAAGATTTTGCGTCTGATTGAATATGTGGGGTGAATGGGAATGAGGATTTGATGAGGACACCTAGGTTGAGTCTAGGTGACTGGGAGAATAGTGGTGCCCTCAATAGTAATATGCAATTGGAAATGGGGCAGAGTTTGGACATGAGGCACAGATATGAATTTGGTTATGGACCTACTAAGTTTGAGATGCCTATAAGGAGACTTAATTTAAGATGTCCAGAAAGAAAATAAAAGCAAAACATCACATTCTCCGTTGTGCATTTTTCTCATTTCTTTTCAGGTGCCCCCTAGGCATTAGATTTCCCAAAAAGAAAAGTACAGTATAGCAGAAATGGGTCTTTGGCGATTTCCTTTATGATGATCTTTTGGTAGTGGTGTAATGGCTAACTTTACTTCTTCTGATATTTATCAAATTCTTTAAATTTTTCTATCATGTAATCTAAGCCGTACCTCAAGAAGTATCTTTTTCAGGCTTGAGGGTGTTTCCTTTTCTTACTTTTAAGAAATTGAAGTCAATTTTACATTAATATTTAGAAGTCACACTAGTTTTTGTTAAAACATCCATTTTTTAAAAAAAGTTCTCAAATAATTTAAAATAGTATCATTAAAATGGTTCTTTTTTAAAAGTAAATTAATATCCTCTGTAGTTGTTAGGAATTAGTGTGTTTTCTAAATCTTTTAAAATTGAAAATAAAAGTCATAAATCACATAAAACATCTAAGATATTTAAATACTATAGAGGTCCAAAAGTAGTAGAAATACAAAACTTCCTTCAAGATATGATTCAAGATTTACCATGTCCAAGATTTCTTCCTTGAATAACTATATCTCATATTTATCACCCCCATCTTTAACTTTATTTTCTGTCTGCATTCATGTATGCCACGTTAAAGCGTAATTCACTTGTTTGCGTTATTTGGTTGTTTCGTGCATATGTGTATTGTGCAAATGTATATGAACATCATCTTTCCAAATGATTCCTTAAAGATAGGAACTATATTTTCTATCTTTCTCCTCGCTCCTTGTTCTCCTTCCTTCCCTATTTCCTTTCTTTCTTTCTTTCTTTCTTTCTTTCTTTCTTTCTTTTTACCCAGTTACCTACCTACTTTTCTTCCTCTCTCCCTTTCTTTTATTTCTTTATCTCTTTTTTATTTCTTTTGCTATTTTCTTCCTCCCAGAGCACCTAATTTAGCACAAGATATAAGACAAACAGCCAATGCTAGTAAGTTAATTCATTAATGTGCTACTGTTGATTGATTTTATTTCTGTTGATTGATTTTATTTCTGATTTTGCCTTCTTGTGGGGCTGGTTCTTGAGTGGAGATGGGCAGGAGGTTGATTGGGTGGAGATAGCTAATAATTTGTGCTATTTTGCATCTTAATCAGTGCCATATTTTCATGATTTGGTAAATATTTCTGCTTTTTCCAGTTAAAAATAATGTTATATATTTTAACAAAGAAATGATTGGTATTTTTTCATCTTTCTGAAGGAAAAGATGGAACAATCATTACTCTCCATCGTGATAGTGATTTCTATTCAAAATCTTACCAGGGTAGAAACTAGCTGCATATAATGGGTCTTCTGATAAACAAGGCACAATTTGTTTTTGATGCATTCAGGGTTCTTTTACATGTTTGAGCACAATAGTAGTTCACCTCATCACTAATTCTCCTCAGTATGAATAGATATCTATTACCACTGGAAAAATTTTGCCTCCCCCAGATTCCTTGAACTCTCAGTTACTTAGGGGAGGATTTTAATTGTGTACACATCTCTGATATGCCTTAAAACAACAGTCCTGCTTTGCAAGTTCTCTTTTTATAGAAATACAAAGAGACCTAAGGCTCATGGTATCGAGAGAAAAACAAAATCTCATTTAGTGGAAGGGGGGTGGAGGGCGTGCTTCTAGAAAGTTCTGACACGTATAGATAGAATCAGAATGACAGTAATAAATATATCCAGGGCCAAACCTAGACACAGCTAAAAAAGTATTGTCTTTTTTCTTTTTCCCTATTAGTGATGACCCTGAGATTAATAATGATAATACAGATAATAGCTAATATTCATATATGGCATTAAGGTTTCAAAGTGCTTTACAAATTTATTCCATTTGATTCTCACAGCCACCTTGAGAGAGAGGTACTGTTATTATGCTCAGTTTACAGATGAGGAAACCAAGGCAGATAGAGGTTAAGTGACTTGCCCAAGTTCACACATCTTGCAGTTTTCTGAAACAGGATTGAAATTCACTTTTTCCTGATTCCTTAATACTGCATTCAGTGTACTGTCCTTAACTTGCTGCCTCAGGCAATCTGCTTTACCTATGTTAACTCATTTGATCCTCCCTTTTTCCCTGTAAGTTGTGTGCTGCCTCTGACAAGCAGTACGGTGAATAGAATGCTGGACTTAGGAAGTCAAAAAGACCTGAGTTTGAATCCTGCCTCAAAAATTATCCCTGTGACCATGGACATCACCAAGCTTCAGTTTCTTCATCTTTAAATTGGGGTTAATCATTATACATTCCTCTCCTCAAGTTGTTTCCAGTATTAAATGAGATATTATATGTAAAATATTTTGCAAATCTTAAAGCATATAACTATTAAGACTCCCTTAATCTTTCATTTCCCTCATCATTTTCCACCCAGCTTCTTTCCTGGACTTCATGAACTCTAGAAAGTCGTCATTTTGCCAGATTAAAATCATCTCTAAAATTCACCACTCCTCAGCACCCCTAAGCCAGGGGCCTCTCCCTTCCTCTGATTGAAGAGCTCCTCCCAGATCCTCCACCATACAAGGAGAACTCTGTGGGAATTTGCCTCATTATTTCCCATCCTGCTACTTTCCCATATTTCATGATCTCCAGAAACCATTTTTGTCCAAGATGATATCAACTGCAACTCACCTCCTCAGAGCATTTCCCTCCCTGACTAGGAATACTGCCCTTGTTTCCATGTGAGCTTCCCCTGCCCCCTCTCTTTTCTGCTTCCTTCTATATGTTGTCTTCTCCATTAGATGGAGGGCAGGGACTGTGTTATGTCTTTCTTTGTATCTCCAAGCACTTAAAAGTGTGCCTGGCACATGGTAACTGCTAAATAAATGTTTGTTCACTCTATTTCCCTTCTTCCCCTTTCAATATTAATCCTCAGAAGACTTTAATAGACCCATTCACTCTGAATAACTGAGAATAGTTTAAATTAAGGCAGCTGATGCAGTGAGTAGATAGAGGGCTGGGCCTGGAGTTGGGAAAAGCTAAATTCAAATTTGGCCTCAGACACTCAGCTCTGTGATCTGGGGCAGGTCACTTAACCTTTGTTTGCCTCAGTTTCCTTTACTGTAAAATGGGGATAATAACACCACCTACCTCAGAATTGTTGTGAGGATCGAATGAGATATTTGCAAAGTGTTACAGAAAGCACATCATTCCTGTTCAAGTATGAGTTAGACTAGATGACTCTGAAATCTCTACCAGCTCTATCATTGTGTTAGCACTTTGCTCCTCAGTCTTTTTTTTTTCCTTTTCTTTTTTTGGTGAGGAATTGGAGTTAAGTGACTTGCCCAGAGTCACATAGCTAGTGACTGTTAGGTGTCTGAGGACAGATTTGAACTCAGGTTCTCCTGACTGCAGGGCCAGTGCTCTATCCACTGCACCACTTACTTCCCCTTTTGCTTCTCAATCTTAATGACATTGACTTGCCTCAGAAGGACTTTTACCAAGATAGTATTTAAAAAGAAAAAAAAACATAATTGGCATATACATAATTTTTTACTTAATCATAGGATGTTAATGGTCAGGAAACTTCATTGCAAATTACTTAGTTTGAAGTCCTGAATTCTATACGTTACAGAGATTGAGCCACAGAAAGAATAATTTACTTGGCTAAGGTCACATAGCAAGTTACAGGTATACCAAATACCATGTGCTGAAAACTCCTAAGACAACAACAGCCATATAAATAAATGGTTTGAGAAGAGTTGTGCCATCAGCTTATCGTTAGGTGATAATAGATGGAAAAAAATCTGTACATGCACATGGCGGATTCACAGACGTGTAATATTGACCATTTTTACTATTTATTTTAACAATATAGCTAGAACAAAAGTTGGGTGCCTTGTATATCGTATAATTTCTCATTTCCTGCAACACTACTTTCAAATTATACTGGAAATTTTAAAAATTAAAAATTATTTCATTTACTGTGCAGAATGTTTTTAAAATGTTAGAATGTGCATTACATTTAAAAATATTTATTTTTTTCTCATCCTGAGTGTTTCATTGAACTTAATTTCCAGTTAGTCATGTAATAGGAGAATGGTAACCAGGAAGATGACGAGTTTCACCTGGATCACATTTTAAGGTTTTATGTGTTTCAAGCAATCTTTAACCAGGTGGAACTTAATCAATTTAAGGCATGCTCAGTTAGGCCCAAGTTATTTGCAATGTTGGCTAAGGGCATTCCTGTGTTAGAACAAATTGAAAGAAATAGCAAGCATAAAGTATCAGCTTATGTATTACCAAGACCAAGACACAGGCAAGTGTAAAAAAAATTTTTTTAATTAAAAAAAGGGGAGTTTGGAGCCATTCTTTCAGCCAGAACATTGACCATGTTTGTACTCAGATTTAACTCTTCTGGGATCCAATAATGTTTGGAATCCATTGAATACACTCAATGGAGCAGGGGACTTCTTTGCATGTTTGTCATCATCACTAATATTTCAGGTATCAGGGATTTCTTTTCTGTGGGTTCACCTTCCCCTAATTCAGTCCCTATATACCTTAGTAAATTATCACCTTGCATTTCTATTGCTGAAAGTCATCACCTACTGGTCTACCCTCTGGTGATGAATATTAAAGAAAAAATATTACTACTGTCCTCTGTGTTTTATGCACACATCTGCCAGAAACAATTTATATTCATTTAATCATCCCTAACTCCAAGCATTTTTCATTTAAGGAGAGAAATGTCCAAAATGACATAGTTTCCCATTCTCCTCCACCACCACTGCCCTTAAGACAATTTGAAGTAAGACTTTAGGAATCTTGAATAAGTGAAAGGTCACTTCATGGTTATTGTTACCCAAAATACAGGTTCTCAAAGTACAGTCCCTTAAAAACTACTCAATTCCTTTCTGTATCACTCCCTCTTGTAATCTCCTAGAATAATCAAAGGAATCTCCTCTCCTTAATCAATAATTTAATCCCTTCAGGGAACAATTAAGTGGTTCAAGGGATAGAGTGCTGGGCCTGAAATAAGGCTCATCTACTTGAGTTCAAATGTTGCCTCAGACACTTACTAGCTGTGTGACCCTGGGAAAGTCATTTAATCTATTTTGCCTGAGTTCTTCATCTGTAAAACGAGCTGGAGAAGGAAATGACAAACCACTCCAATATCCTTGCCAAGAAAACCCCAAATGAGATCATAAAGAATCAAAGACGGCTGACATGACTGAACAATAAAATTGTTTGCACGTAGTTGTTTCCATGTTAATCTCTCCCATTAGATTGAAGGCACCTTGAGATCAGGGACTGTCCTTTGCCTTTCTTTGTATCCTCAATACTTGGCACCTGGTAGGCCCTTAATAAGTGTGTATTGACTAATTTTAATCCATTTTCCCCCACCCCAATTTTTTGTTTCTGAGTTTTTTTGCACATTTTCCTAAAGGGAAAAGACTTTCAGCTAAAAAATATTTCTTTCTTGATATTTTCAATTGAATCAAAAATGATTTTTAATATCCTTCCACACATGAACCTCGCCAAACTTAACTCGGTTCTTACTCATAAGATAGGTACACAATCCAAGCACATTCCTGAAGCCTTTCCAATATAGAAGGACCTGATAGAGTTCCCAATGTACTGATATAGTTTTTGGATGAGTCCATAGTGTAATGAGGCATTTGGTAGATCTTTAGTGGAAGATAATATTGTAATAACTCACATTTATATATAGACTTTAAAGTTCTTTACATACTGTTATTTCTCTTATACTTGACAACACTAAGTTGTTAAAATGTAATTATCTTCATTTTTAAATATAAGGAATCTGAGACTCAGAATAATACTGTACATTTACGAAAGTGCTTCAATGTTTTCCAAGCTTTAATGTAAACTATCTCATTTGATCCTCACAAAAGCCCTGTACTCTAGGTTCTACTATCACATACTGCCTAAATGACTTGACTAGGTCACTTCTATATTTCATTACTTAAGTGAATCTCATAAATTTAATTCTCCTTGAATTTATGCAAATTTTGGTCCTTTCATAACCTTATGCAATTCTTTTCCAGATGCAAGTCCTTCTTAGAGGATCAATACACTGAGCTGTTTATCACTTAATCACTTACTTCAATGTAAGACCAGCTCATCTTTTTTTTTCTCCAAACCATATGTTTTCTTGATATCTGCTGTTAATTCTTGTTTCAAGTCACAGTTGTTAACATGTTACAGTGTGCTTAAATTTATCATGCATCTCACCTGTTCTCTTTGAGGTACTTGGCATTTTATTTTTTTAAAAATTAGGTTATTCCATTACTCCATTACTCCTTCCTCTCCCCGCCCTCCCAGTCATAGAGTCCAGTCATAGAGTATCACCAGAATAACATTTATTTGTTTGTTTTTGAGTGTTGGTGTCAAAGCCATCTTTGATCCTCAAAAGGATTGCACAGTTTCACAGTGTAGCCCAAGTCAATTCAACAAACATTTGAACATGCCTACTATCTGCAAGGCATCTTATTAGGTGCTGGAGATAGAGAGAGAAAAATGTGACAGTCTTTCTTTAAGTATCAGACCTTAAGAAGCTCCATGCTAGACCTAGTTTATTTTCCATTTGTAGTTCCTGTCCAAGTTATTTTTACTGATGAATTAACTCAGTGGCTTAATCTCAACTATGTGTCATAATCTGGAAATAAACATTCTTCATCTATTGGGTTTTTCCTCTGCCAAATATTAGAACAATGTCTTGTGAGTGGTCATGAATTTCACTGTAGAAACTCTGTAGTGTACAGGGGCTTAATTCAGCCAGTACAATGTCATCTAAATACACTACAATTTAATCATTTATAGGAAAACCCTCTTTTATGTAGACCCTGCCCATTATCACTGTATCAAAGTATCACAGATTTAGATCTAGAAGAGACCTTAGAGGCCGTTGCATCCAACACTCTCATTTTATATTTGAGGAAACTGAGATCTAGAGAAGTGAAATGATTTGCTCAGGATCATGTAACAAGGAAGTATCTGAGGAGGAATTTAAACCCAAGTCTTTCTGCCTGCAGTTCTCTGTCCTTTATGCCAAGGAGCCAGAAGATGCCAAAGGCTGTTCTCCATAACAATGGCAAAAACCTTTGACCACAATACAGGTTCATGTTTTCTATGATACTCTATAGTGATAAAAGATCATTAATACATTTATCTCTAAAGTTGGTTTCCTCTATTAAAAAAATATGTTTTCTTAACATATGTATGTTGGAGGAGAGCTTTTACTTTATTTTACTTTTACTTTACTGTACTAAGTCAAATTTTGTTTGTTTTTGTAATCAACAAATACTTGGCAATCATATGCTATTCATACCTTTCAGTCAGTTGTGTGGTCACATAACTGATCTGCTATAGAAAATCATCTGTAAAAACCTCCCTACTCCTTTCTAATATTTTCATCTAGGATAACCTAGGTACATGAATAGATGATTCTCATGAAGATTTTATAGAGGTTGGAAAGTAAATTTATGGATAGGTAATTGATAATTTCTTCTTGGTTGCTTTTTTGGTGATAATAATGCTGTCTGTGATTTTGTGTGTGTGTGTGTGTGTGTGTGTGTGTGTGTGTGTGTGTGTGTGGTAACCATTCTTTCCTTGAATTACCTTGAAAATTCACTTCTCAGTTCCTCCAAATTATTTGACTTCTATCTTGGATTTATTTTTTTTCTGTACATACTTGGTTTCTATCTTCTCATAAACTACATGTGTTGTGGAGTCACTGGTGCCCAAATATGTTGGTTCCACTGTCATCAATGATAGGAATAGATTTCTGTAAAAGTATTGAAAATCTGTTTTATTTTCTATCCATTTGTTGTACTTCAGTTTAATCAGTAAGTGCTTTCAGCCATTCTGGCCTGTTTTGGTAAGAAAAGTGCCATATTTACAGTCGAAGGATCTAGGTTCAAATGTTCAGCTCTACCACTTACTAACTCTACGAAGCTGGGAGTCATTTAATCTGTCTGAGCCTCAGTTTCTTCATCTGTAAAATTAAGGGAAACTATGATTCTATAATGATCTGGGTCTCAGTATTTAGCACAGTTTCTGGCACACAGAAAGTATTTAATAATTGCTGGTTGACTTGACTTCCCTTCCTACCTCATGGCATTATTAAGAGTGTAAAATAAGGTAACATGACAATTACTTTGATTTGTACAAAATCACTCCTATTTTTGCTATTTCTGTTATTCCTTTATTGTTATTTTATTATATCAGTTTTTATATGTTATAGTTCAATGTTGTAGAGTCTTGCAGTAGCTAACATGGGGTAAGTGGAGTACAAATACTGAGTGAAATGCAACTTTTTTTCATGACTAAATATTTGAGTTAGAAATTTAAAATTCTGCCTCTGTAAAATAACCTTACAGATACATACAGGATCTTTTTAACTAGGAATAAGAACAGTTATCACAGGGCAGCAGAAAGATTGCTGGTTTATTTTGCACAGTGGTAAGCACTGTGCTTTATACATAGGAGCTCCTCGGTAATTATTTATTGGTTTGATCTGTTGTATTCTGTTATCTATGTCCTTTGTATAAGATATATAAATTTTAGAGAAGGGGAAAGAGATATGTAATTATTTAAATCATATCTTGATGATTTGGGGGATTCATCTACTCTGGATTAAATACCCTGCCTTACTACCTTCCTATTCCCTGCACTTTGACCTTTTTTTTTGTTTTAGTGTGATTGTAGGAGAAAGGGAAAGAGAAAGAATTGCAATGCAAAACTGATCATTCTAATACTTTTTAGTAGCTTTGACTTAGGGATGAAAGCTTAAAGTGGGAAATATCTCAGTTATCAATAGATTGAATTAATTGTGGAAAACATAATTTAAAAATTGCTGTTATGGTTGTGGATTGAGTTAGGGAAGGTGAAGTAATTCATAACCCAAATGAAACCCCATATTCAAGGAATTTCTGAATTCTGTGCATATTCTTTTCTACATGTTTTTATGACACAATTTGATGGATTTAAGGAAAAATAAATATAAAATAGGAATGCCACATGTGTAGATGGTACCTTTTACTGTTTTGTTCTGTTTTTAATATCAGACAACATATAAAAGGTAGATTAGAGAGAACACTTCTGCTTACAGAGATTTTCTTAAAATTATACAATTTCAACAATTTGTACACATGGAACTTTTTGTTTGTTTACTCCCCAGGGTGGCTGTATTTGTATCTATTTGTATCTTTATCAAGAATTACTTACAGGATGCCCAACATCCTCCACTTAAATAACAGGTTTGCAAATCAGTCTTTAGCCATGTTGTGGCTCTCCACTGAAGGGTTCATGTTCACTCATTTATCTTAGTAACACTTAAACATTGTTAGATGAATGATTCCAACTCCTGTAGCAAGGTGTCCTTTTGTGGACTTATAATGTTTTTCACCCTGAGATTATGTGTATTTCATTTTTCCTTGTGGTCATCATCCTCTAGAATATATGTGGGGAATTAAAAATTGAGCAGCTCTCTTCTTTTAGGTCTTTTATTTAAATGTCTTCTGAGTTTTGGCCTGAATACTGGTAAGCATATATTAGCACAGTTCAGTTAAGAGATTGTGTTGTAATGGAAATACAGCTGGAATGAGGATCAGGGGCCTTATTTTAAGTTCTTCCACTAACTAGCTTCAGCTGACCTTGAGCAAGTCACCTAATCTCTCTGGGTCTCAATTTCCCTATCTGTAAAATGAGGGGTTTGAAATAGATACTCTCTAAGGTGCATTCCAGCTCTTGCTTTTTATGATTCTCAAATCATAAAAGCAAAGTGTCTCTCCATAAGAGGGATTTGATAAGGAAAGGAAAAATACAAAAAGAGAGAGGAAAAAAAACAATTACTGAAAATCTGAAAGCTGATGTTCACAGTTTGTTCATGAATGTAGGAGAATAAGCTACATCATTACATCCTACTGTAACTCCTTTGTCAGAGACAAGAATGACTTACTGGGCTACCATTCAAGAGTGACATTTCATTATGTTTGAGGGCTCCAGAAACCTCTGTAATCACTCTGTTGCAAAGCTCAATATCAATTGAAAGTATTCTAACAAAAATGGATCAAAGGAGAGTTCTTTTAATACAAAATAATTTTTGGAGATTAGCAAATAGCAAACAGATACATGAACCAAAAATGACACACAGTGTTCCCAGTGCCAGTTAGATTTCAGAGGGATATTTCATTTCTTAAAGGGGCCTGTTACTTCCTCTCTGATCCCAGTCTGATGAAACTATTGCAACCAAATCTCTAGTATTCATCTCTCCTAGTCTGGATATCCATCTTGGAAAGCCTGTTCTGCAAAGTTCCTCCTTTTATTGAAGCTTTCTCCTTCTTGAGGCTTGCCCTGGGGGCTTTTTAGCCTTGTGATAGCTCATACTGGGCCACTGATTATTTTATTTTGGTGTTTTTATGTAGTCTATACTGTCCCTTATACTTTGGACCTCTACTTTCCATTGATTTTTTTTTTCTCCTCAAGCACTGCATAATGAATTTTCTCAAGGTCTCTAAATTGAATTGGCATGCTTTCCAAGGTAAATGTTGCTCAGGTATCATAGAATTTAAGAATTGGAAAGGACTCTGTATATCATATAGTGTGATTCTTACCCAATGCATGAGTCCTTCTACAATGTTCCCTTTGTTAGAAAATATAGTCTGTAAAAAAAAAAAAAGAAAAAAAGAAACCAACTCCATTGATGAGGACTTCACCACCTTACCTCACAACCCAGTCTATTTTTAGCTCTGTTAATAAAGCCTTTATATTCAACTGAAATCTTACTCCCTGAAACTTTTACCCAATTGTTCACATTCTGCCCTATGGCTACAAAAAGAATAAATCTAGTCTCTCTTCTGTATTATAACCCTTTAGATATTTGAGGACATCTATCATTCCCCACCCCCCCAACTTCTAAATATGCCCAGTTCTTTCAGTGGTTTTGTCATATGATACAATGTGGTACTGAATTTCTTCACCATTCTTGTCACCTCTATTTTGCCAATGTCTGTTCTAGATTTCTGTATCTGTAATACAGTATAAATATAATGAAGGGAGAGTGGAGAGTAATATCTAAATGTCAACATAAAAGAAAGTCTTTAGTGGAATCCTCATAGAGTCTGCCCTTACCCCTAGGTCATTTAACATTTTTAATGACTTGAATGAATACATAGATAGTATATTTAATAAAAAAAAACCTATGAGGAATAACTACCATGTTAGAGGAGAATCAGTACATAGAAGGATCTTGGTAGATTAGAAAACTGGCCTAAATCAAATGAGATGGAATGGAGGCAAATTCAGGATCTTGCACTCGATTTCATAAAATCAATTTCACAAATAGAATATCTGAATAACAACTCATCTGAAAAAGATCTAGTGGTTTTAGTAAACTTCAAGATGCATATTAATCAGCAGTGTATGAATAAATATTTTAGAACAAAAAGGTCTTATAGTCTTAGACCACTTAGACTTTTTTGCCTTTCTTTGTATCCCTAGCACTTAGCACAGTGCCTGGCACACAGTAGGCACTTAATACATATTTGTGGAGTCAACTTAACTAAGAGATGCATAGTATCTAAGACTAGTGAGGTGACAGTACTGTTGCATTCTGTCCTTGTCAGACTTCATATTTCAGTGGTGACATTGATAAGCTCAAGAGCTCTCAGAGAAAAGTGACAAGGATATTTAATGACTTCAAGATCAGGCATCAGGATGAGTTAAAGGAACTGTGGAAGTTTAGCCTGGAGAAGAGAAAGACTAAGTGGAGATGTGATTAACTATATTCAAGTATTTGAAGGGCTAGCATATGGAATAGAGATTAGATTTGTTCCTCTTGGCACCAGAGGGCAGAAATAGGTACATTAGTTAGAAGTTTCCAAGAGAGAAATTTTGCTTCCATCTGTGGGGGTTGTGGAGGGGAACTGCTTCCCACCAATGAGATCTGTCCCAAAGGGGGTTAACCCTCCCTCCACATACACCAGGCTCTTCAAACAAGATCTAAAGTAGCTTGCTTACACTTCTTTTGCCCCCAATTTCTTCTGAAACTTCTGCAGTCTGGATTCTAAAAATATCTTTCAAATGAAACATCTGTCTCCACAATTACAGTGATCTCTCAATTACCCGATCTAATGGCATTTTCTCAGTCCTCATTTTTCTTGGTTTCTCTGCCATGTTAGTATTGCTGAGCGCTCACTTTATCTCTCTTGATACTTGAACCTCTTTAGGATTTCAGAACACTGCTTTCTTTCAGTTCTCCTCCTCCTTGCCACCCACATCACACCCCCTGTGACTGTTTCCCAAACTTCTGTCCTAGACCTTCTCTTCTCTCTCTGCATTCTATTACTTAGTGACCTCATCTGCTCCCATAGTTTTAGTCATCTTTTTTCTCTATTCAGATAACTCCTAGATCTAAATATCCAGCCATAGTTTCTCCCCCAAACTTTAGTCTGTTATCACTAATTGCCTATTGGTCATTTCCACTGAGATGTCCTCGAGAGGTCTCAAAGTCAAAATATCCAAAACATTATACTTTCCCCCCAAGTTTAGCTCTCTTTTGAAATCTCCTATTTCTGTAGATTGCACCACCGTCCTTCTATTCATCCTTGACTCACTCCTCAGTCTCCTTTCTCCACATATCCAATCAGATGCCAAATCTTGTTTTTACCTTCATGATGTTTCTTGAGTATGTACTTTCTCCACTCACACAGCCATCACCCTGATTCAAGCCCTCATCCATTCTGCCTGGACTATTTCAATAACTTCTTATACACACAATCAACTTCATTGGCCCCCTGTTACTTCTAGGATCAAGTATACATTCCTTGGCTTGAATTACATATGAAGTTCTTCACAACCTGTCCTCAACCTAACTTCCAGCCTTGTTATGCTTTACTAGGCTGCACACGTTCTACATTCTGTCTTCTGTCTCCATACTTCTGCACTGTCAGTCTCCAATCTTTAGAATGTAATCCATCTTAACCTTGGCCTTTTGGCATCCCTGATCTCCTTCAGGGTTTACGTACCTTCTACATAATACATTTCCTGGTCGAACAGCTGTATATCCCTTTCCCTCCCAGGTAACCTTGGTGGGAAAGGATTTCTTCTTTATATTTGTTCTGTATTTTGCTATATATTTGTTCTGTTATCTTACTATATTTGTGTCCCAAAAGTCTTAGTGAAATTTCAGGCTTTAATAGCTCAATATTACTAGCTTCAGTGACTTTACCTGTGCTACAACCTTTGGGATAACTCATGCATGTTTTCTGTCATTTTCTGTTAGAACTGTTTTGCTTTTGTCTTTGCATCTGCAGAGCCTAGAACTGTGCCTGGTAAATAGTAGACTTATAATATCAGCATCATGGTAATTTATTAAACACTTTCTATGTGCCAGGCACTGGGCTGTAAAGAAAGACAAAAAGAAATTCCCTGTCCTCAAGGAGCTCACATTCTAATGGGAAAGACAGCATGAAAACAACTATGTACATAGGGGATGTATACTGGATTCATGGGAGGTTATCTCAGAAGGAAAGTATGAGTGGGAGGGGCAGAGATGATGGGAAAGTGACACTGGGAAATGCCTCTTGCAGAATTTGAACTGAGTCTCAAAGGATAATAAATATTAGTTGATTAGTCATCTGGCCTCAGGGATATTGCTGAGATTCTTGTTCATGCCTAGTTGGACTACATACATCCTGAGTACACTTTCAACTTGGAGTTTTTGTGATTGTTTCTTTAATTCTGATTGTTAATACCATTATTTATTTCTATCAATGTTATTAGAGAGCATGATAAAGAAGAGAGACCTGTGCTTGGAGTCAGGGAGAACCTGGGTCCCGATCTCATCACTGACCCTTTCTAACTGTAGGACCATGGGCGGTTATTGCTATCTCACCAAGTCTCTTTTTCTCTCAATCTCTCTCTCTCTCTCTCTCTCTCTCTCTCTCTCTCTCTCTCTCTCTCTCTCTCTCTCTCTCTCACCCTCTCTCTCTTTCTCTCTCTCATCTGTAAAATGAGGATAACCTGTAGCACCTACCCATATGGAATTATGATAATCAAATGAGATAATATATTCAAAGAGCTTTGTAAAGTTCAAAGCACTATATCAATCACAGTTATTATTATTAATTGGGGAGAGAGGGACAGTATATATATATATATATATATATGCATGTGTATGTGTATATATATGTGTGTGTGTACATATATATGTGTATATATATATATATACATATACATATACATATACATATACATATATATATACATATATATATATATATATATATATATATATATATATATTTTTTAGCAGCCACATCACACAATTGACTCATGGAACTAGTAGTCCTGCACATATTGTCCTTCTTTCATGAGTAAACAGATTAGAGACTTTGTGGAGAGGAGAAAGTAGGATTCCCCCACCTGATGTAATTGGGTGTTCAGATCAACTGATAGGTATTATGTGGATGGTTGAGATGTTGTGGGGAAAACTGCCTCTGCTGTTGTAGGTAGAGCCAAGACAAGAGACATTTGTGAAGTTTTAAGACCAATTTTCAAAATCATGTCCACTGTATATTACTCTCAGCTGAAGGATATCAGTTTTAACTGTACTACATGTGACTAGATTTATCACTAAGGATCATATGGGCAAATCTCTCAAGACTTATAACTGCTTGCAGTTGCAACAGATTTAGGCTCATAATCTAATTGTAAGGTCTCAAGTTCATAATAATTCTACCCTTGGAAATAGTTATAAATGGTGAATGGCTCCTGATTATGCCTCCAGTTAGAGTGACCACAATGGGCTGGTAGGTTCTAGCTCTGCACTAGAAAAGATCACTCTTTCCTGTGGAGATCCCAGAGTGATCCTGCACCCCTGGGCCATGCACAAAAGAAAGCAAGGAATGCCAAAGACAAGGTCAACCAAAGACAGGTACTTATGAGAAATAAGGTTAGATCAGTCATATGCCATCTTTAACAATAAAAGGACATGTTTAGAAATGAATGCCAGTAGCACCGAACGAAAGTACTAACAAAGGACAAGAGAGGGCTAAGAACTGCCAATTTCTCCATACATACCTGGGTGTTTGTGGTTTGGTTTTTGTTTTTAATTCAGAGCTTGAGTACCTACCATAAAAAAATACAACCTTCAGACCTTTGCTTGGAAGCTGCCACCACAGTAGTGCTTCTTCATACATCCTGGACAAAGCCCCACTACCTCCTCTGTCTGTCTCTGTGTCTCAGCCTATCATTTCTATTTCTTTCTCCCTTCTCTCCCCCCACCCCAACTAAGCTTTTCTCCTTTTCCTCCCCTTTCCTCTCTCCCCTCTGTTTTCTCCTTTTCCTTTCTTCCCCTCTCTCCCCCTCTCCCCCCCCTCCCCCTCTTCTCATTAGCTTTCCCTTTTCCCAAACTGAAAAGAAATACAACTCTCTGGGCCTGTAGTAACTGAGGCCTCCTTACAAGGCAGTCAAACCGAGACTTGCCAGAAGGACTGGTATACTATCAAGGAAATACAGGGGGCTGTGTGGAATAGTGGCCTAGTAGAACTGACCTTGAAATTAGGAAGATCTAGGCAGAAGTCTTGCCTCTGACACATGCTGCCTATATAATCCTGGGCAAATCACATCATTTTGAGGAAAAGGACATTGACTTCAGTTGTTGAGGAAATCCCTTATCTGAAACTTCTTATACTTGTGAAATCTTAGGTCTAATTTTATTTTTATTTTTTTAGGTCTGATTTATTTGAGGCCCACTATCCCCATCCCAAACTAGGTTGGCAGAATTATAGCCTATTCCAAGTCTCCGCTCTCAGCTCTCCCAAATGCATAGCATCTGAGAAGCACATTGCTCCTTAGAGTTCACCCTTTTTCATACACTTCCCCCACCCCCCACCAATTAAACCTTCCTGTTGCTGTTTATTTAAAGACTATACAAACTGTATGTGACTCAGAAATATATTTCAGTAAGATTTTTATAAAATGCTTGCACAATGTAATAACTAAAGGTCTATTTGAGGGGTGTTGTGGTTCTGTCCCCTTTACATTGCCTATACCTCTTTTAAAAAATCTTGCGTCTGGGTATTATGGAAAGAGCACTGACTCTAGAATCAGAGGATGGGGTGAATTCCTACCTTTGCCATTAACTCTGTGTGGCACATTTGAAAAACAACTTGCATTGCCCAAGATTTCCTATTTGTAAAATGAAGGGATTGGGCTAGTTGGCTTCTGATGGACCCTATCAGCTCTAGGTTTCATGAACATGAATTTTATTAAACCTATTAATAATGATGCCTGACATTTATATAATGCTTTTACTTTTGCAAAGAATTTATATACATTATCTCATTTAATCTTTACCCTAATTCAGAAGGTGCTATTGTTATCTGCCTTTCACAGATAAGGAAACTGAGGCAGGCTGTGGTTAAGTGACTTACTTGCTCAGGAGCACACAGCTAGTAAATATCTGATGTGATGATATTTGAACACATGTCTCTGATTCTTAAGTCCAACAATTCTATCCAGTTCTCTGTGCCACATATTCCCACAAGGGAAGAAACAGTGCATCATCATTTCATAGCGGTCAAAATCTGTTTCCCTAGAAGTATAAGGCTGGAATCTGGGCATCTGCCTTTGCCACCAAGTAGCCTCACAACTTTAAGAGATATCACTTTTTTTTTTGTGAGGCGGTCAGGGTTAAGTGACTTGCCCAGGATCACACAGCTAGTAAGTGTTAAGTGTCTGTGGCTGGATTTGAACTCAGGTCTTCCTGATTCCAAGGCCAGAGCTCTATTCACTCTGCCACCTAGCTGCCCCTGAAATCACTTTTATCTTTCTGGCCTTCAGTGTCTCTGATTGTAAAATAAGAAATTTGGACTAGATAATCTCTGTTGACTACATCAACTAGTTTTCTGTCATTCTTTAAAATATTTACCATTACAGGCATGGCTTAACTTCAGTTTAGGGTAGATAGCTTTTGAAATTGGTAAGCTGCAACTTAGAGATGGAAGGTAGATAATCTGAGCCTGTGCTATTGAAAACAGGACATTTTGAGAATATTTGGAAAGTCCCATGTTTTCTCTGACTTTATCATCACAGTGAAAAATGGTGAGATCTGAATTTGGCAAAAGCATCCGAAAAAATTAGTGTATATAACGTGAATAACCTCCCCAACCAATAGTAATTCTCTCATTTATAGAGTGGATGAATGTCGATGGATTTTAGTCTTAGCAAGCTTATTCTCTCAAAGGGAATTCACAAATAAGTGATAATAGGTAACTTCTACTTTTAAATGACTTCAGTTAGCCATGGGCTTCCCCGTTCCACCCAGAGGAAGTGGCAGTAAATAACCTTGAAAGAAAATAAAAGGAAGCAACTATTTTAAATGTTGTCAGATGATGTTTTAGCTAAAATATTATGTGTATGCATGTTTTATGTATATTTTAGGGAACTTTCATCAAAGTAAACTATATTATCTAAAAGGCCCTAATCCTTTTAAAATATTTTTGATAGCATGTACTTTTTGCACACTTTTAAAGGATAAGATTATCAAATAGTCTGGATGAGAATTTGCCAGCTTTCACAAAATGTGATAGTGCCTCATCCTTTTGATGAATTCATACCTAAAAACTAAATGCACCTCAGACTTTTTTGTCAGTAAATGAAGATCACTGTTATTAATTTCATAACATTAGTTATGTTCAAGTTTTCAATACCAAAACAATTTCATTTTCAATTCTATTTTTTTTTCCAGAAAGCTATGGTTTATTTCAGTTTTTAAAGCTAGCATCAAGCACTCCACTAAAAACAATTGTGCCTAAAAAAGAATTTTTTATTAGTTGCTTACAAGGAAGTCTCAAGTAAATGACTGTTAGTTTTACTTGACAGGATTTTCAGTGGGGCTCTGATTTTTTTAATTTTAGTTGTTTGGAGGGGCATAGGGAATCTCCTGGTTTTAGATTTTATTCTTTGGCTCATAACTATTCTTCAAAAAGATTTTCCTTTTTCTTTGACACAGTGGAATTAGTAATTGGGTCTTTAACAAATGGCTGTTTATGCATAATGTCATACAATCTAAAAACCTAATTCACATCCTGCAAAATACAGAACTCATTTCTTTTTTTCTTTTGAAAAGCTCTGTCCTAAAAACTATGCTGGGTTTTTTTTATGACATTCCTGACACCTCCCGATTTTTAAGGCCAACATGAGGCATCCATATCTCTTATTTGATGTATGTCAATCGGTCGGCATTTTTGTGTGTGCATATTCTCCTGCATCTGTCTATGGGGACATCATTCTGACATCCTAAACCTCATATTAATGCTTGGTTTGTGGCTAATGATGTTCTGAGATAAATCTATACATTTTTTATGGTGGTTCATTAGATGTGTACTGAAAAAAAGAACAGAAGCTTCTTAGTAATACTGCAGTAAGCCTTTTATTGGTGGATTCCTCTTTCTTTTCACTGTGACCTGTGAATGTCAGAATAGGCTCACTGCCAATTTTGTGATCTGCTGCTTGCTTCAAAATGGAGCAGGAAGGTATCCATTTTCATCAAGAAGATGACAGTGTTTCAGTCCTCCAGACCATCTGGAGAGAGGAACTTTTTAAGCAAAAGAAAATGGGAACTTTTAAAAAATTATATTTAGCAAGAAAGAAAAGGGGGAGGGAGAAAAAAACATTTAAAGTTAAACCATACCTTATGAGTTCATGATTGTCTAGTATGCTGTCCTGTTTAGCTGAAACATAAACAAGAAAATACACAGGCTATTTTTACAAAGAACTAGTACCCAAAGCCTCTGGAGTATTAGTAAACGAATGTAAGTAAATTAGTTTTTTGGCACACTTGTTAAGTTTATTGCACACACAAATATAATAAGTACAAGAAAAAGAGATTCCCCCCTGATGCACGCATTGTGTGTTGGTGGTCTTATGTAGATCCAGACTTTTAATGGCCCTTTTCATGCATCTCTGCAAAGAGCTCGCACCATGAGAATTTAATATCCTAAGATATGTTTATGATTTTCAGTGGTCTTGATAGTGTTGTTCTCTAGGTTTCCCTTCCCTGCCCCCTTCTTTTTGAGAACAAAGAGTTTGCTTGAAGGGTAGAGTAAATGCAGAGCTTAGTCCATAGCTTTTATTTTTTTCCTTTAACATTTATGTGAACTCTCTGCTTCTAAGCAATAATGATAACAATAATAATAACAATAAAAAGTATTATATTATAAACACTTAGATATTTTTAGTTTTCTAACATCCCAAGACCACATTGTAGATGTTATACAGAACATCTGTAGTTGTATAGGAATTGGCAAGAGCTTCATTGATATTCTTGTCTTAGACTGGGAAGTATCATACCTGGTTCTTGTTTTTTAAATCCTTAAACTTTTTTTTTCTTTTCGCATAAATACAAGGCCTTTATTTTTTTTCCTCTATTTCTCTTTGTATTGCATAGGAATCATTGTTTCATGTTACGAGCTGGTTTAGAACTAAAAAAGGCAGAAATGGAACATTTCAAAAACTGGAAAATAGTATAGCAGAAAGTAGGCATAGGCCAACATCTCACTCCGTATACCAAGATAAGGTCAAAATGGGGACATGATTCGGATATAAAGGGTGTTACCGTAAGCAGATTAGGAGAGCAAGGAATAGTGTTTACCGGTCAAATCTAGAATTTTTGACCAAACAAGAAATAGAGAACATTATGAAATGCAAAATGGGTAATTTTGATTATATTTAGTTAAAAAGGTTCTACACAAACAAAACCAATGCAACCAAGATATTAGAAGGAAAGAAGAAAGGTGGGAAACAATTTTTACAGCCAGTGTTTCTGATAAAGGCCTCATTTCTCAAATATATAGAGAATTGATTCAAATTTATAAGAATACAAGTCATTCCCCATTGGATAAATGGTCAAAGGATATAAACAGGCAGTTTTCAGATGAATAAATTAAAGCTATCTGTAGCCATCTGAAAAAAAAATGCTCTAAATCACTATTGATTGGAGAAATGCAAATCAAAACAACTCTGAAGTACGACCTCACACCTATCAGATTGGCTAATATGACAAAAAAGGAAAATAACAAATGTCAGAGAAGATGTGGGAAAATTTGGAACACTAATGCATTGTTGGTGGAATTGTGAACTAATCCAACCATTCTGGGGAACAATTTGGAACTATGTCTAAAGGACTATAAAACTATGCATACCCTTTGATCCATCAATACCACCACTAGGTCTGTATCAGAAAGAGATCATAAAAAGAGGGAAAGACCCACATGTACAAAAATATTTATAGTAGCTCTTTTCTGGTGGTGCAGAATTGGAAATTGAGGAATGGCTGAACAAGATGTGGTATATGAATGTAAAGGAATACTATTGTGCTATAAGAAATGATGAGCAGATGGATTTCAGAAAACCCTGGAAAAACTTACGTGAACTGATAATGAGTGAAGTGAACAGAACCAGGAGAACATTGTATTGTACACAGTAGCAGCATAGACTTAGCTCTTCTCCCCAGTACAGTGATCAAAGACAATTCCAAAAGATTCATGATAGAACATGCTATTCAAATCCAAAGAAGGAACTATGAAATCTGAATGCAGATCTAAGCATACTAGTTTCACTTTTTCTGTTTTTTTCTTTCTCGTGGTTTTTCCCTTTTGTTCCGATTCTTCTTTTACAACATGACTCATGTGGAAATATGTTTAACATGATTGTACATGTATAACCTGTTAGATTGCTCACTGTCTTAGGGAGGGAGGGGCAGGGGATGAGAGAGAGGGAGAAAAATTTGGAACTCAAAATTTTATAAAAATACATGTTGAAAACCCTTTACATGTAGTTGAAAAAATATAATGCCATCAAGTAGGGAAAAAATGGAACATTTCGTTGCTACTTCTTGTTTCTTACACAATAGCATACCTTGTAATACTTGAGTCATAGCAGGAAACAAACTAAATTAGTTCTTGTTTTCTAGGTTTATGCCCCGTCAGCGAGCACTGCCGACTACAATAGGGACTCACCAGGTTATCCATCTTCAAAACCAGCAGCCAGCACTTTTCCTAGCTCCTTCTTCATGCAAGGTAAGAAACTACTTGTCAAGGAAGAGCCACTTAGCATTTCATGTTATTCTGACTGAACTCTTAATGGATTTTCACTCTGAGTGCATTTGTAACAAAAATGGACAAACCAGGCAGTGCTCTTTCCTAAGAAGTGTGACAGCAGTAACAAGATCGAACCTTTCTTGCAGTTCTGAACTTCAGTTTGAGGGTTAACCAGAAGTATTATTGCACACTTGTTTTAGACTATAGAAATCTTATTAGTCAGCTATATCTCCTTGTCATGCGTAACCGTTTTTCCTTGGTTTTGTCTAATGTTGCCTTGCCAAGGCTTCATGGGGTTTTCTATCTCATTTTTCCTTCTATTGGCAAAAATGCTTACCAGTGTAGAAAGAAGAGCCAGATTGTAGGACAAAGAGCTGTCCTGATGTCATCATCCTTCAAGCCGTAAAGAAGGCAGCAGTGAAAGGATCCCTTTGATAATGTGGTGTCACTTTCCCCAGAGAAGAGCAGACAGATTCAGTTAGGATTACTATCACTTTTAACTTATTCCCACTCCATTTGAAGTTTTGGTTTTTCCAATCCAATTACAAATTTAGTATTATTTTGGTACTTCAGGGATCCATGATTTTGTCAGAGTGGGCACTCCCTCAGCTAATGGAAAGTCACAGTCCTCTGCTATCTTCATGAGTCACTGTGATAAAACAAACAAACAAACAAAAACAAAACAAAACAAAAGAATTCATCCTTTGGTGGCCAGTATTTTGGTGATAGGTCTCCAAACTGTTTTAGGCTGGTCCTTTGATGACATCTGCATAGTGTTGCTGGACCACATTTGAAGCCTTTCCAACTTTCCAGTACTTGTGGACCACTGGCTTCCTGGAGCCTGGCTTCACCTCCATTGCATACCCAGTGAAGGAATTGTCATGATACCCAGTACAAATTAGTCCAATTGGTCCCTGTTGATTGATGTTGACATTTAAAGTGAGATACTAAAGAACACCCCATACTGTTTTCTAAAGACAAGCAGGGTACCTGCCTTTTAATGGCAGCTTTTTGCTACTTGTGTCTTGTCCTAGAGGCAAAGTTGAATTATCTCAGTTGGTGTTTTCATCTATTCAGAGTCAGGTAGCACTCTGCTACACATAACATCCATCATTCCATTGGGTCCACCATTTCCTTTTTCAAATAACAGAGAGAAATTATGCTACTCATGGTTGGGAAAACAGCTCCCAGAAATGGATTTATACATCAACAAGACTTTTATGTACCCAAGCTATTGACGAAAAGGTTTTCTCCATTCTGCTTTTAGTGGAATGACCTGCTTGCATCATCCAAACCAGAGGAGGAAGATTTAGATAGATTAATACTAATAATAGTTTCCTAATTATATGGAGATAAGGCAAAATATGGGAGCAAATATTTTATCTTTACAGAGCTAAAAATGACATAATGATTTGATTCTAAAAGTTAACATTTATCATTTCATTTACACAATTTATTTGCCCAGAATATAGAAATATTTTCCTATTTTTTAAAAAGCAACATTATGGCAAGATCACAAGAGTATAAAAAATATTAACTTGCTGTGAAAAGCAATACATATGTAAAATATGTATTTTTATGAGTCTGCATTGAGCAGAATTTTCTAACATAACAAACCCTAAATAGATTTTAATTGCTACATAGTGCATCTCATTTCAGAATGTATACAGAAGCTCTTGCTCTTTAATGCAGTCTTACAAAGTCATTTGCCGTACCCATCAACCATTCATTAAAAGAATTTAGCCTTGGACTTTTAAATTAAGATAGGGATATCTATACTTCTCTAATCTAAGGACCTCTTCCATATTAAGTGAAGTATGGACTGTATTAATCATACTCTTCCTTAATGCCATGATGACAGATAAAGAGGAGTTGGGCTCCCTTTTTGTGCAAAAAAAAAAAAATTAGCTCCCATAAACCTATAGTGAATTATTGAGTGCTGAACCTTAGGTGCTGTTGAATTGAGTACCTAGTAAGAGTTCAGACATTCTGTAAGTGAGGTTGAAGCATGTTATAGTTCTATTACCATGTCTCCTAATTTTAATCTTCACTTTTATTCTTCCAACTAAATTTCTTAAAATTTCAAAGCCATGAATGAAGTTTTAGCTGCACAGTACTTATTTTTTTAAAAAGACCACATAGATTATTCTTCCAGACTGCTTGAAAATATTCCAGTTTTCAAAATTTCAACATCTAGAATTAGTACTTCAGTGAAAAGCCCTTGATGGGATGTATAGTGCCCCATTCAGCTTGCCTTGTAGAAGAATTAGAAGTACTGCCAACGATTAAAGCCTATTTGGAAAAATCCTCTGCAGGTTTACTGTGGAAGTAATCCAGTTGTTATGGAATCAGTGCCAGCAGCATATTCAATAGTAACATAAGTTTGTCTCTCCAATCCCACTTCTTTCTTCTGCCACCCACCCTGAAGTGTGAAAAAGACCACAGAAACCAATACCAGAAACCATAGACCATAGTAGCAAGGGAGATTTTTATATCCAAATTGTAGTATAATTTCCCTAATTTGTCTGAAATGAGAAAGTCCTAGGAATAAGTTTTGAATTTTGAATTAATACCAGGATCACAATTTGACCTGACAAAAATACTAAATGGAATTTTCAACCATTTTGCCACCCCATATTTTTTTAAAATCCATTCTTCTTAAAATATTAAAAAGAATGTCTTCTGTTTAAGATATGTATGTCTGAAGTTGTTTCTGCTGAAAACCTAATATCTTCACAAAAACCCCAAAATCCACTGAGAAGCATATGTACTGTAGAGATTTTTACCCTTTCCTATGATACCACTTAGTAATTCCGAGATTTTTTCCATATAGTTTGTGTATTATAGGTCTGAAATCCAACCTCTTAAGTCAAATAGCCATTTGTTTACTTTTAACATTTGTAAAATTGCCAAGTGTGTAATGTATCATGCATTTTTTAGCTAAAAATATTCATCCCAAAATATCGCAACACTTATCATAGGAAAAAGGGTGAAGGAGTTGCCAAGAAACTTTTATTTAACATTAGATATCCTGCTAACTTGACATAATTCAATATGAAATTGTGTTCCATTTCTCTCTCTTCAACTTGTTTTTTAACTGAGGACCTGTTTTTAGCTGCTAGGTAATTGAACACCATATTCTTTATGCTATGTGTCCTAGTATAATCAACCAACCAGCATAAGGATAAATGAAGTGCATTGGGACAGTTATTTTTAAGTTTATGAGACAAACACTATTCTCGAAGCCAGTTTCAAGGCCTTCAGGGAAGCCACCGTTTTCTTTGTCCTTTGCAGATGGCCATCACAGCAGTGACCCTTGGAGCTCCTCCAGTGGGATGAATCAGCCTGGCTACGGAGGAATGTTGGGCAATTCTTCTCATATTCCACAGTCTAGCAGCTACTGCAGCTTGCATCCACATGAACGTTTGGTAAGGCTGTTTTTTTGTTGTAATGGAGATAAGAAAGCCAGTTGACTGATTATCTTACCCTCTCATTTTAGAAATATAGGCATACGGTCTAGAGGGTTATCTTCATCCCTGAGATCTTTAAGAAAGGTTATCCAAGCATCAGCCCTAGATGCTTTAGACTAGAGACTGCACTGGAAGAAATCATTTCTTTAGATCCTTCCTAGATCTAAGAAACTATGATTTTTCCTAGTCATCTTTTTTCTTATCACTTTATTCTCTTTTCCCTGAATGTATATGTCCCTTTTCCTTTTATAATCTCAATTATTTTTGTTCCATGTTTTCTTTATGTGTCCTGAATTGCTAGTATCATTATTAAAGGGGGTCTTATTGGTGATGAAGTCATAGTGAGCACAAATTAGACATGTGGATTTAATATGTTATCATATATGATCAAAAGTGATGGACTTCCTTTCCTCTCCACCACCCTAACCACTACCTTATACTTATATTTTTGTCACCATAAGACTGTAATCTGATCTGGCTTCTTTCCATCTTCAAGAACCCAGAATTTGTAATGATAATTCAGTCTGTCTGTTAGAGAAAAAAGTGCTACTAGATACCAAAGCTAGATTTGGTATTAATGTAAGAGTAGTCACAATATTAATTCTCCTGTTAATGTAGCGTAATTATAAAAGTTTATTGATGCTGTCAAGCTCATAAATCCAATACTCCCATGAATCTGTGCTTTTATTGAATGTGAGTATTCCCCCAGTGATGCAGGTCACAACCCAGCCATGCCTACCAAGCCTATGCTACTCTTATCCATGTCCTCCCTAAAATTACAGAACTTCACAATTTAAGCATTGAAAAGGACCTCAGCTTCAGTTTAATGCAACGCAATATGCAGAAGGGATCCCCATTATAACATGTCCTGCAAGTGGTCATCCAGTCTCTGCTTAAAGACCTCCAAGAAGGATGAACCCACCACCTCTTGAAGCAGACCGTTCTACTTTTAGACAGCTCTAATTGTTACAAAGTTTTTTCTTCACATCAAGCCTAAATTTGTCTCTTTGCAACTTGTACTTCTGGCTCTGCCCTCTTGGTCAGAGAAGAAATCTGATTGCGCCCAACCCCAAGTCTTTTTCTTTTCCAAGCAAAACATATTCCTTTTCTTCAGCTAATCCTTCTATGACATGGACCCAAGACCATTGGCCAATCTTGGTTGCCCTTCCCTGTGCAATCTAGAATTTATCAACATCTCTTTGAAGCCCCGTCACTCAGGACAGAAGCTCATACTACAGATGAGGTCTGATAAAGACTGTGAACATGACTTATTACCTCCCTATTCTTGCAGGCTCTGCCCCTCTTAATTCAGCCTAAGATTACATTAGCTTTTTTGGCTTGCACATCTCACTTCAGACTTACTGAAACTTGCTATCTGCTAAAACCCTCATACCTTGTTTACAGAACAACTGTTATCTATCCATACTTCCCCTGCCATATACTTGTGAAGTTGATTTTTTTAATACCTAAGCATTAAGGCTTTTTATCTAAAATTCACAGAGAGGGCTACCCAACCTACTATAGGCCATCCTCACGTTGTCCTGATGTTGCAAGTTTACAAGTGGAGTATGTGGGTTATCCAAAATTGTCCTGTGTGCTCACTATGTGTCTGGAAGGTCTGTGGTTCTATGCATACTTTTAAAATGCTTATAGTTCCACCAAGGCTTTGCCAACTGTTCATTAGTGATATGTTTCCTAATGTCTCCTCTTCTCTCTGTTCTCCCCTTTTCTCCTTACACTACTTGGATTTTTTCAATTTTTCCACAAGAACTAATTCTTTGTTCTTTTCTTTGATTTCTCCTTTCTGTTCCTCCAAGCTACTGCAGATATAGCCAAAGGCATGTTATCTTCGTTTTGCCACCAAGAAAGCCCAGTAAATTAATATTTTTATCAGATCGTTAAATCATCATTTTAATAACTGAGACTTTACTAGAGGAGCAGGGATCTCAGTAACTGGAAAGAACAATTTTCTAGTAATAAGATTTATCCTTTTTAGTACTAATTTTGATCTCATCAAATTTAAATGTGTAAAATCATTATACTGTCACATTTTGATATGAACCTCTCACTTAAATACCTTTACAGTAAACAGCAAATGGTTTATTTTCTAACCTCTCCCCAGGATGCCTCACCTTACCTAGAAGAGGGAACTAGGGAAGTATTACAGGGACACTGAATGGACTGGATCTATGTGAATTAACTTTTAATTAACTGGAGTTGCTTATAAACAGCTTTACTCTTTCTCTACCACTGTTTTCTCTTTTTTCTGGAAATGCTGATTAACAAAAGCTTTTATTGTCATTAACTGAAATTTACTATGTCCTATAGATATTTCAGTTAAAAAGTATTGGCACTGCCTCTGTCTGGTTGTGATGGGGTTGGGATCTAAATCCCTAAAAGGAAGAGACCATGTCTTTGGGATCTGGACCCCGAAAAGGAAAAGCCCTGGAGTTTCCCACGTGGCCCCAGTTCCTGTTGTTTGCTGGCTCAACTGACCCTTCTCAGTCAGTCCTTTCATTGTGGCCCCACACCCAAACCTCCAATTCTCTGTTACTTCTAATCTAGCCCAGCCTTACCTCTGGATCACCCCTGGCCACTTCCCACCCTTAATTCCTACTAGACCCCTGCTCTGTTCCCACAGTCTTCTGTATAAAAGATTCATCTTGCGTCCATTAAAGTGCTCAGATTCTTAAGATCTGGCCAATAACACAGACCCACTAGGAATCTCGCCACCCCAAGAAGGCTTGGATTGAATTCATTTGAGGCAGGACCTCTGTCGCTTGCTCTTGAATTTTGGGTTCCCAGCACCCTTAGACCTCAGTAGTTGGATTTTAGTCCTTTTTAACTCTTTTATCCTTTCTTTTTTCTTCTTCTTTTTTCACTTCTCTTCCTCTCAGGCTCTAGGACACAGAAAGTTACAGTAAATTAGTTTGATGTTTGCTGAACTAACCAGGTCATATTGTCACTGCTGCTTACAAAAGACTGTATTTGTTTGAAAATGCCTTCAGTTGCAGATGAAAAGTACGAGTTCAAACTAAAGCTGATATTCTCTTCATAAGAGATGTTGCTGAGCCAAAATAATTTTACCAATTTGAAGGATAACCTTAGATAAACCCATTCCCACTATTAGTATTTAGTGGCATGTATAGTCATATATAGTCAGCCCACAATGTAGAGTATCATTTCTGGGCTCCAGAAATTAACAAATTTCAGTAATTATAGTATAAAAATGTAAGAAGCAAGAACTATTTCTCTGCATTCTGATGTAGTTTTCTCCACTAACTTGAATAACATCAAATTATTACATCCAGTAATCAATGTAATTTCTGTGATTTAACCATCCATAATCTCTCATTGAGTATGCTTTTAAGAATCTGTTAAACTGATTGACAGTAATTTGAGTATGCAGTGGGAAATCAATGTCCTTTCATTTGGAAATGATGGTAGTTCCTTACATTTATTTAGCTTGTAGCCTTTGGCCAAGCCTACAATGCACCAAGTGAAGCTTTTGCTGTAGTTTTCTGGGTAAAATCAGGCCAAAGGAGAAGATTTTGCCTGTGTTATTTTGGTAATTGTGCGTAAATGTTAGGTCTTCATTTCCAAAGGTCAAGCTCTTGAAGAGTATAATTGCTATCTTAAAAAAAAAAAGTCCTATGATCTCAGTGGTAAACTACTGCTGAGGGAACTTGCTTTACCAGTGTAGACTTATTCAGTTGCTTTGCAACTGATTGCCTGGGGTACTCAAGAATTAAATTAAAGCCAATATCTGCTAGAAGCATGTTTTGAGCCCAGGTCTTTCTGACTATGTGGACAAACAACTCTCCAATACTATTCTGTATTGCTCTCAGTTACCAAGTATTTTATTGTAATGTACTACATATATAAAAACTTTTTTAACAACAGAAACAAGCAATCTTTTGACACTTCAGCAACAACTTTAAGATCCTTAGTTTTCATTTTTTTCCCTATTCATACTGGAATACTACTCCCTTTATAATTCTGACTTCTAGAAGATACAAACCAAGAGAATCCTAGAGTTAATTGCTACAGTAATTCAGAAATTTACAAAATAGTTCAGAACTTATGTCAAATTTATTTTTCTTCTTGACTAGTAGTTGGCTAAACTTAAGATTTTTGGGCCTATTATCCTGGAGGTTTTTAAAAATAGGAGAGATTCACATCTGTTTGTGATAATTTAGTCATGATCCTCAGACAATGGGATGGAAAAGTTGACCAGGCAAGGTCCATTCCAGTCCAGTGAGCCTAGAATCCTACCCTAAAGTGAGCTCCGCGTGCCTTTCTCTCATTCCATTGTAACCAAAAGCAACCCAATACTTGTTTTCTTTTTGTCTGGGTGCAGACATCTATTATAATATCTGTCCCTGTGTTATCTAATAATGACCAAAAATATTCCCACCAAAAACCATTCACTGTCTATGTCATTGAGAGATGGATAGAGTCTCACCACACATGGCAAAAATGAGCATCAGCTGATGGCAGAATTCAGCAGTTCGCTGTTACTTCACCTTTACCTTTTCTCCTTTAGACCAGTATAAAGAAGATGCTTTAACTTTTCTACTAGGCATGTCATGTAGGAGCCCCCGCAGTTAATCATTATACCCAAAATGGGGACATTCAGTTCTTAAAGGACACCCAGCTTCTTAATGTCCCATATACTCTTATCTGTTTTAAGATATTTTAATTTTAAAATTATCTTTACATAATTCTTGACAGTTCTTATTTAAATCGAGAGTTATTAACCTGGGGTCTCTGCATTTGTTTTTTGTTTGTTTGTTTGTTTAATTTTATACAATTAATTTCCTTTGTAACCCTATGTATATTGTTTTATGCATTTGAAAACATTTTGAGAAAGGATCCATAGATAGATAGGCTTTATCAGACTGCCAGAAGGGAACCCAACAAGTTTAAGAACCTCTGCCTTAAGTACATTATTTAAGAGAGAGACAAGTCTTTTGTTAGTTTCTCTTAGAATATTAATAACGTACTTAAAATCTAAATGTTTTATATAAACTGCATTATTTCCCACACAGAAAACTCTAGAGAGTAAATGTTCTTTCAGTACTTTAAACTTCATGTTAGTTCTTACTGTATTTTACCATAGTCAGAATGTCTGCACATTTCCTATTTGAATGGAACTATAAAAAGTCTCAGTGAATTTCACGTCATTGTATCTCTGTTGTATCCTACATTAAATCTAATTCTTTGAATATCTTTGCATGATTTCTTCCCATGTTTGCCACTCACATATTCTGTCCTGGCCTTTGAAGTACGTACATAATCCACCAGTATTGGTTTTTTATGTTGTTCTTCTTTATCTTTCTCCTTTTTCAATCTCAAGTCCTTTCTATACACCATTAACAGCTACATTCCTGCCATAAAGAGCCCATGACTTTGATTTTCTGTAAGCCATGTATCCATTCTATCTAGATGTGTCTCAATATGCTGCAGCCTCCATCTCTTTTTTTGAAGAAAACAAAAGATTCCTTAGGAGATTCTGTTTACATCCTTGTAAAACTACACACACACACACACACACACACACACACACACACACACCCCTCCAGTAGTTCCCCATAAAGAAATCACAAACTCTACACGTGTTAAAAAAAAAGAACTTGAAAGAAAATTGTATTAAAACATAACAGAATTTCATTAAAGAAAGAAACATTTCCATATTAGTTATGTTCTTTTCCCTATTTTTGCATTGTTTGTTCCCACTTCAGTGTCACATGACTCATTCTTATAACACATATTCTTTTGTGTACTTGGTGACTAGAACATCTAAGCCTAACACATAGTGAAGGGCTTAATAAATAAATGCTTGTTAACTTACTGACTGAGCTCTCTACTAATCTTTATTTTACCTAACTAAAATCTTAATTAACTAGAATGTTTGAGACTTTTATTCTTCTCATTTATGTTTTGGTTACCTATAGGTATCACCTATCACCCCTTCTTAAAAGTGTCAGAATATAATTTGCTGCTTTATCATACATAGCAGAACAAACATGATTGAATCTTTTATGCCGATATTGTTCACTCTGTGAACATCAGTGTGCCTGATAGATGGCTCTGCATATGGCATGTATAGTATTTTAGGTTGAATGCATATGGACTCCAGGACATAATCCAACAGTTGTTTGATGTTTTTGTCGTTTAATGAATTCCCTAATGCCTTATTGTTTCCTTGTGATTTATTTTTTAAAAGGAAAATATTGTTTGAAAGGAAGATGAAATTCACATGACTTGAAAGTTTCATTTCTTCAGGTTTTTATTAAATTAAATCTTACCATGCCTGATGTAGCTCATAAATAAAATCAACATTTTAACATCCATTTACCTCTAGTTTAACACACGCAACTTTTCTTCTCTTGCCTGCACGAAGTACAGGACTTTATGGATATGCTTCATCACTTATATCATAAACTTCTTGAGAAAGCTCCTTAACTTCCATTTGATAGGCAGTCTATAAATGTTTGTCAAGTGATTTTTTAAAGTGTGGGATTCTTTTCTAAAGACTTTCTGCTTACCATCCCATTATCCTTTCTTACTCTGAATGATATATCATGTTATAGGTATCTCATTTAAAAGCAGCATAATTTTAGAAAAGTTCTTATTATAATGGTGAGTAAAAGTGGGTAGGATAAGTGGTTCAGGTGCCTCAACAAAAAATGTTTTGGTTACATGTTAATCTGAGGTCATTCTGTTTATGCAAAGAAAATTTTGTCAAAGGTCTCTTTGACATTGATAAAATCAACATTAAAATATACTCCATATATCAGGCACTTATTTATTAAATGTTACCTGTCATGAATGAACCAATAGGGTTTTTGGGGGGTGGAGAGGTTATTGTTGTTATTTTGGGGGAGTTTGTAGGGAAGAATAGGGGAAAGAGAAATTGTTTTGCTTTCTCAATCCTGCCCTAGGTGAAGAGGATGATTCAAAAATATATAAGACATGTTCCCTGCCGTTCACAGAGCTTATGTATTATTTGGGGAGATGAAATTACACAAGAAACAACTTAAAAGAGTCATGAAAGGCAGTACATAGTTAAGTGCCAAGTGATACTTTGCAAAGTATAAGTACCATAGGAATTTAAAGAAGGAAGAGCTCTCTGAGGGTTGGGAGAGTTGGAGAAAATGTACAGGAGTACAGGAGGAACTGGATTAGTCCTTCAATAATGAATATATTAAGACAATGAAGACTAATGAAGAACAAATGAGTGGAATTTAAGCAATGACAACTATTTCCCATGCAGCTTAATGTTGTAGTACTAAATCTTACAGCTAAAAAAAAAGTATCCCCAATAATTATATAATAAAATAGTTTTATCCTGATATTCCATGTACAGTCAAAGAAAGTATATGTTTTAGATGGCCAGCCCACTTTGTTCCATGCATGTCATATGAAAGGCATACATATGGTGTTAAGAAAATTATTTTACAAAATTATATGTTTTTCTCTGAAAAAATACAGTTTTACACATCTTTGTGACTACAGTACATTGTCATCTCATAGACACATTTTTATAGGCCTATTCAGTTCCAAGAAGATACAGATAGGTAGTAAGATTAATTACCAACATCATCAATTATTGCATGCCCTGGAAAAAATAACTTACATAGAATACTGTCATAACAACTTCACTTGAAAAGATGGATGAGAAACCAAATTATTTCTTAGAGATAATCTCATTTCAAAGTCCACTGTGTAGTTAGCAGCTGGTACAGAGGTCATTCAAAGAAAGCACCAAAAATAAAGTCAGTCATTCTAAGTTGAGTTTTGTTCCACCTTAATCAAATTTGGATCTTGATGTATGGTTCTTAACAATACCCTTTCACATAATTCAGATTTGGGTTTTTTTCTCATTTCTATTTTGTGAATTATGAAAAAAAGGTGATTCAATGGTCAGCAAGAAGATTTAAGACTGTTAAAATTATCCTTTCCCATTTGATATAAGGAAGGCAAGAATAGATGGTATTGGAAGATCATGTGAAAAGTAAATATTGATTTGCTCTTCTAAAACTTGGTATGTGGCAAAATCTTTCCCAAATGACACTTTAGAAGCCATTAAAAATTCTGCTAGAGGTGAGCTTAAGTTGAGAGCCCAATCAAACTTCCATCAGAATTCTTATTAATTTAAGCATTTTTCAGCTATACAGATGGAGATAATTTTTAGTGTAGTGTTTACTCTATAATGTTTAGATCGCTTGATAATTATAGTCCCATTTGATGAAAACTAACCAGCTATGTATGCGATCTTTCTGAGGATTATATGTAATTTTTAAAAATTTTATTCAGCTTATAAAATGTAAGTTCTAAGAAATTTATAGTAACTAACAGTTGAACTTAATTATTTGTAGAACCTAAAGGCAAAACTTTGGTGCAAAATGAGTAGTTTTTAGTGAAGCAAGAAAGAAATACAGAACTGAATGGTCATTTGTTGCTTTTTTTAAAATTTCAAATTTTCTACTTCTTACTACAGAGTTATCCTTCACACTCCTCAGCAGACATCAATTCTAGTCTTCCTCCGATGTCCACTTTCCATCGTAGTGGTACAAACCATTACAGCGCCTCTTCCTGCACACCACCTGCTAATGGAACAGACAGTATAATGGGTGAGTCATAGAGAGGTTAATGCATATGACCAAAAGAAAGGACTTTAGAAATGAAAGCTCTTTTTTCACTTATAGTAAGTTTGCTTGCACCCATCTAGTTTAGGCAATCTACAAGTTTCATTCTGCAGTCTTTCTTTAATAATATATCAAAAATATTAGCTTATTCTAAATAAATGTTCGTAGAGATTAAAGATGCAATCCTAGAGGTTTCTATTGGCATAGTTGTAACTGACCTTTCTATTTGTGTTTCCATTTCAACTTTTAGCTTTTCACCTGCTTTTGGTATAAGGAAAGGAGATAGGGATAAAATAACCCTCTCACATAGAAAGAGCAAGCAGAGCTATCAATGGATTTTTGAAATGAAAAACAGGGAATAATAATAAAGTAAAGCCAATATATACCAAAATCACAGGTTGCTTTGAATCACTGATCATCTCCTGTACTAAAATTCCATGAGCTTTGCTAAAAAGAGATACAGTGAAGATATTCCATTATTGTTCATTTTCAGCCTGGAACTTCTAAACTTCAAAAATTAAGAACAAAGGTTATGGTGAATCCATGGTATAATTTTGCTAACTATCAGTGAAGCCTGCAAAATTCAAAAGCAAGAAAAAAAAGTAGTTGCAGAGCAGAAAATGAAAGCATATTACACTCTGCATGTGGTTTGACTGATGGAAAGCCCCATCACTAGAGTCATGAGTTTTAGATCCATTGGAGAATGCATGGTCATTCATTTACTTAGATGTACTGGCTTAGGTTTCCTGTCTACTTTTGGTTTTAGTATTTTTTCTTTTTAATGAATAAAGTGTGGATGTTCAGAAGGGAAGAAGCAACTATAGTTAAAGGAGTAGTAGACCAAGGGAGGACTCATATATTCACAGTAAATGGGAATAAATATGTGTTGATTAATTCAGAAACCACTTTATTTCTAGTATGGGAAAAGAGTGCATGGTTTGGGAATAGCTATTAGTGTAGGTGCCATAAGATAATAAATGCTGAATGAGCCGTAGTCAGCATAGCCATTAATCTCACGGGGGGAAAAATGATTATATTGTTGAATTAATTGTGTGCTAGTAATTGTCTTGTAGGTGATGCAATAAGATCTTATTATCAGATGTGGGTACTATACTAACAGCATACGTGCCAAAAGATGCCTTTGTTGTTTGTAGAGATAAAGTCATTGGCTCAAGTGCAAAGGGCAAGAAGAGGAAGCTCTGAGTTAATGGGAGAAGGAGAATCAGAATTCTTTGACCACATATGAAATACTGGTGGAACAGCAGTGATCTAAAATAAGTTTGTATTTATAACAGACTACAGAATTCCTCGTTAATAAGTGAGTGATAAAGTCTCATCATCCTTTAGTGAAGGAAGTTGCTGAAGTAATTCAGCTTTACTATGAAAAGAGAAACCTTCTAGACACATTGTACAGATGGGAACAGAATGCTAATGGTTATATTTCTTAGTAAAATGTATCTTTGATCTGTTAAATATTTCTTAAGGAAATATTTCAAATATTCTTTTAAATCTTACTATTGCAAGTAGGAGACTTTGGTTCCTTTATATAATAATTCTCTCAGAATTTGATTTGATTTTCACAGAGTATGCTGTACTTCAATGATGGCAGCAAGTTTTTATAACAAGATGAGAAGCCTTCTCTTCTGATGTTACTGATACTTTCCTAACAAACAGTATAGATTAATAAAATACATCTGTAGAGTTTCTAAAGTATTTGGCAAAAATTCACTCATACTTACATGCAGGAAATAAAGAAATATTGCATTGCCTATATCTCAGAGAACAAACAGAGCTAATTAAATAATTGGTAAATAGGGAACACATAACGTGACATATGTTTTAGATTACACACATGATTCTGTATAAAATGACTGTAAGCAGTACTAATGCAGTAAGAATGGGGTTCAAGCATTAACACATGGGCATCATATTTTTCATGTTTTCTTGCTGAAGATACAAATCAGTAATTTCATAATGGAGATGCTTCCATTAGGCTACTTTTCCAATTTGAAAGATCACACAGCCATCTCTCAGATGTATTGAGAACCTTTTTCTTTTATGGTATTTATCTCATTGTTACTTGTGTACTTGATTACTGTCCCATGAGTTACTTGATAGAACAAAACTTAAAATAATGGTATCATAGAATCATTAGAACTGCAAAAAATCATTGAAATAATATATTCCAACCTGCTTGTTTTACAGAAGAGGAAGCAAAGTCCCAGGTTTATTCAGAATTGTAAAGCTTAATAAATGTGACAAGAGAACTTCTTTCTAAAACCTTAACAATTTAACCTCATTGGACTCTCTTTAATTATGGGTAATTACAAAAGCAAAAGTTAAATTGTTCTTCAGTCCAGGTTTGAGAGATGAAGTACAGTACTAGGGTTTTGGGTGAGTGGGGTTTTGCTTATTTATTACTTCAGAAGGCAACTGAGTTTACTTTGTTTTATTCTTTTATTTCTAAATTCATAACTAGATTTTTTAAAAAGAGGGTTACTCTTACTACACCAATGAATAATTGACTTTTATGATATAATCACCCATATGTCTTCAGTAGAAATTTATAATGATTTTTTTTTCATCTGGAGAAGTCAGAGGCATCCACCTTATTGAAGCATCAGTATAGTAACTCCATTAAAATCACTTGCCAGCATCAAAATCATATTTATTTTTAAAAAATTAGACTTAAATTGGAAAAGATCTATGGGTAAACTGGAGTGAAGTACCATGGGTTGAAGACAGTATTAATTCTAGTTCTGTGTTAAAATTGAAGTAGAATAAGAGAATCATGAGTTATATTAATCACTAAGTAACTTGCCTGTAGTAAATGACCTCTCTTTACTTAGTTAGGCTTGTCCTAAAGTATCAGAAACTCATCTTTCATCAAGGTCTTACATCTAAGCCTCTCCAACATGGTAGAACAATTGTTTTCCACTAATCTAACCCTTCAGTGACCCAAAGTGAATTCAGTACTATAGCCAAGCACCAGAGCAGATTTTTGTAACATAAGCTTAAAGGAAATCTTAGCATTTAAAGGACTTAAAGGAAATCTAACATTTTGGGAGAATAATTTCTGCAACATTTATGAGATGACGTGGATGGAGGTCAATCAGGGTGAGATGGCAAGGACGGGTTATGACCTGTACCATTACGGGAAGGTCCATGTCAGTGAAATCATGGCATTATTGAAGAATTGAAGTGAATCAGTCTATTCCCTTTTACCTATAACAGCTGTTGTCATGTCTTTGTCCAAGACCTTCCAAGGTTTAACCCTGATCCAGCACATTGTTCTGGCAACACTGAAAGTAAACATTTATTTAAACAGGGGTAGAGATCAGTTTTACAGTTAGCAGACATTTGTTAAATTCCTACTGTGTACAAAGTACAAAGCTCTAGCCATTGGAAATGCAAATATATGTTTGAACATTCCCCTTAGGGTGAGGTGAAAGGAGTTGTGGGAAGTATATATCATATAAACAGGATTAGGATTAGGAGACTGCCTAGGGTTCCTGCATACCTGCCTCTTCTACCATAAATGATCTCTAATTCATCATACCTGAAAGGGAGGAAAACATGTGACCTAATCTCAGCAGAAAGAGGTTACCCAGGTGCATAAAAGTCCATTGCTCCCACCCCCACCCTCCAGTGTATCACTGAAAATGACATTTTCCCCATCTAAGTGAGTCAATGGGCAGAAGCCTGCTGTGATTTGGGATTTCCAGTTCTCTTGTCCCTAGAGGAAAAAAATTGAGAACTGTGGATATAATAAATATATTAACTATATAACAAGTATTGTTTTATTAGGTAAAATTTCCTGTGGATGGTGTTGCTTATATTTAAAAAAGCCTCAACCAAAGCAGTGTTGAAAGAACAGACTACCAAGATAGATTTAATTCAGCATGTGATAAAGATTGCTTTGGAATATATCTGATTCTTGAATTAATCTAGCTTGCTACTTTTGCTTCTAATGACAAGTTTGTATGACATGGTACATTTCAGTATGTGGCTTTCTTGGTAGAAACATTGTGTTCTTTCCCCCTTGAGGACTTGGTTTCTCACTGATGTTATTATTAGAGTAGTCATATAATATTCACTTGATGTTTTAAAAGAGTCTTGAGCTTTTGAGTACATTTGGGTGATGAACAGCCACATAGCATAAGAGAGGTATGAATTTTATCTAGTAGTATCAATGAATTTTAGTTAGGACCACCAACTGAGATTATACCAATTTGAACTTTTTTTCTTTCTTTATCTTTTTTTTTCATTTCTTGCTAATAATTAGGAAGTCTAGCTTCCTGCTAAACTCTCCCCTACCTCTAGACCTCCCCAGCAAGTAAAGTTTTATAGTATGTATTTGTGTTCCAGTTTAAAAACTGTGCCAAATACAATACTGCCTCAAAGAGAGATGTTGCCTACTTTTCATCGTTAATTTCAGATCCAGAGTTCCTGTCACACACCCAGCAGTTGAGCAGCCAAAAGATGTTCGGCATTCTTGTCAGTGAATCTCTGATTTTAAAGAAACATTTCTTCTTTAGATACTTATCCCATGACCCAGACTTTTTTCAAAAAAATTTATGCCTTTGATATTGTCTGCATGGTGTTCCCACGTTAGGGTTATGGGTGTATATTGTGGGGGTAATTGGTGCCTTTGACGTTTTCCAAATTCAGGGAGTCCCTAGGCAGAGTTCATTCTGGCTTTTTGTTAGGGCGTGTATGAATGTAACTTTCATTTTTCCCAAAGCTGATATTAAGACAGAGAGAGGGTGGTCCAAATCAGATCTAAGCATCTTAAATTCATCTTCTTTTTGCTAAGCTTACAGCCAGCAGCAGCAGCAGCAGCAGCACCTGTGTTCAAGTCCTCTGACTGATAATCATCTAACTGGCTGTGTTAAACCCTCCTACAAAATTATAGTTCCTCACAACAATTAAATATCCTTCACATTCATGCCAGAAGTGTGTTTAGAAATGGGTCCTGTCCCTCTCCACTCCTCTTCCCCCGACTTTGAGCAAGAGTTTGGTGCCTGCCGGCTAAGCAGACTCTAGCTTTGCTTTGGTATGGAGACTTTGTACATGTGTCACCATGAGATACTGTAAAAAACTGGCCCAGGAGAAGATGTGGATGTTAATCTTGGCTCTAGTCATGTGACCAAAGAATGTTCCCCTCACCTGTCTGGGATTCAGCTAAATGATACCTGAAATTCCTCCCCTCTCAAAAGTCATGTCCAACTACTGTGTAGGCAAGGATCAGACAGCTCAGTGAATACCTATAGAATCAAAGGCTTGGAGAGACAAGTTTGAAAAGCAAGTCTTAAGGAAAGGTAGCCAAGAAATTTAGTGGGTACCATGCCCCATATCTGAAAAAGAAGAAATAATTCTGTTTGGAAACTAAATGAGACTTGTTCTGGTTTTATCTATCCATTCTACTCTATCAAAGACTTAAAAAGTTGACTCATACTGGGAACATAAAATTTTCAGAGGGATGGATTTTGTTCCTTTTTTGAACTGCATATTCAGTACTATGAGCATAATTCCATGTGTACATATATGTACATGCAGATACATGTATTGTATACATGCATACGTGTATGTATATGTGTGTGCACACATGCATTTCTGTACCTCAGTTATTCCTTATCTATGAAATGAGGGGACTGGTTAGATGACTTAAATTTCCTTTCAGTTCTACTATCTGGTCTGTTTTAAACCTCTTTCTTCCATCAATATTATAAATGTTACTAATAATTTATATGGTCTATTAAGGCTTACAAACTGCTGTCCTTACAAAAATGCTGGCAGGTTATAGAGAGTGAGGTTCAATTCTTCACATTTCATGGATGGGGGGAACTATAGTTTAGAGAGGCTGAGCAACATACATATATACATATATATATGTATATATATATATACACATATATATATACATATATATACATGTATATATATATACACGTATATATATACATATATATACATGTATATATATATACGTATATATACATATATATATACATGTATATATATATATATACATGTATATATATACATGTATATATATACGTATATATATATATACATGTATATATATATACATGTATATATATATATATATACACACACACATATACATATATACATATATACATCATACCCATATGGATAGTCAGGATTGAACCCAAGCCTTCTGACAACAATACCATTTCTTTTTTCCTTGCACCCCTTATTAGTTCTTTTCTTGAGTACTACTTATGATAGTTTGAAGAGGTAGTATGTTTTATTTTTTCAAACTGGAAAGGAAAGAATACGAGAAATGTTAGCAAGTGCTGAGAAAATCTCAACCATACAACGCTGCTTCTGTATAGCCGTGTCCTGCCTGTTCTGTAACCCACCTACCTGTCTCAGTGTCTTTATACATAAAATGAGAAAACTGCATTAAAATTGGTAAGAAGATTGTATTTACATTGTTCCTTAATTAATAGAAATAATGTCAGGTCACAGTCTCATTTTTTTAAATTACTTACTTTGCTGTTATTTGTAACTTAGGGGAAAAAAAAGCTACCCCACCCAAAATAGTTTTTTGGACTCTTAGCTGTTTTTCAGTTTTTATTCTTTACTTTGAATTTGTTTTGAAGAGACACTTTGGAGACTGTTTGCTTCAGTAGTATATCTTATCCATAACTGACACTGTGTCTACTGTCTTGTTTGGACTCTGCCTATATTGTAATAATGTAGAATTTTACAGTGTGATCTTACAGAGTAAATTCTAGAACGTCTATTTCATAGATACCTAATTTTAAATTAAATAATGCAGTAGGAGAATGGCCAAAGAAATTGTGGTATATGGATATAAAGGCATATTGCTACCATAAGAAATAATGACTGTGAAAAATTCAGAAAAATATAAGAAGAGTTATATGAACTGATAAAGAGTGAAGTAAGCAAGACCAGGAAAACTAAATACAGTAACTGCAATATGAAGGAAAAGAAAAATTGAGCAAAACTGAGCTGTATATATATGGACCAAATTTGTCTCTAGACAAAAGTGAAGAAAATATATCTTGCTCTTTTCATTGGAGCTATTTTCATTTTCTCTTTAAACCTTTTTTTTTTACAGGGGATGACTCATTAGAGTGGCAAGAGTGGGATATATTCAGAAATGAATATGATATATTTTTAAAGCATCAGGAAAGCAAAAATAGTTTTAATGTTAAAAATGATAAAAATTAGTTTATAAGTAACCTAGTTTAACCTATAAACTATTTTTTCCTAAAGAGAAAAATGCTCCAAAGTGGTGCTATAGGAAAGCAGGAAAAAAGAAATACAATAATTTTATTTTAGAAACCTCATTATTTTCTTTTTCAGGTAGACAGGGGTTGTTAACCTTTTTGTGTATAATGGATTCCTCTAGCAGTCTAATGAAGCCTATGGAACCCATCTTAAAATGTTTTTAATGTACAAATAAACATGTAAAAATAGAAAGAAAATCAATCATTGAAATATAGTTATCAAAAGTATTTTTTTAAAAAACCAATTCACAGACTCCAAGTTAAGAATCCTGGCTTTAAATAGTTAATGCTTAGGAATTTGTATATCCCTTTATTAAAAAAAAGTTTTTTCAACAAGTGTTAACATTTTTGCTCAGTGTATTTTCATTATCCCATTCTGTGATATCTGGCAATGAACTCTGAGAAGATTGTTGTAAGCAACTTTAGTTCTAAACAAGCATCGAGATATGATGTTTTAAAACATATACATCCAATTGTAAAATGTGCATGATTCAAGGTTTGGGTTTTGTTTCGTTTTGGTCAAAACAAATGAATGATTGATTCAAGTTTTTAACTCTTCTCTGCCTTTAGGTTTTGTCTGTCACTGTGCTTATTAAATCTACAAAATGTTTTATCAAAACATTTGGTATTCTCTTCACCTATATGTAGTCATATGAGTAAAAATGAAAAGAAAAAAATAGTGTGACTATGATAAGGCAGTTATAATATCTTTACTTCACAGAACGGATTAGCAATGTAAGAAGCTAGGTTTCTATAGAATTGTAGAATTTTTAGAGCTGGAAAAAATCCTAAATATCCTTTATTCCATTACCTTTATTTTACAAATGAAAAAACTAAAGTATAACCTCTTGGTTCAAGGAAATGGCTAGAGATGGAGCAAGCATACTTGGAAAGCCTATATGTTTTTTAAGATTATATAAATATACAAAGTCTTGTTGAATTAAATCAATAGAATTTAAGTTGCCTTTTTTCTCTTCTACAAAACAGTGATAACATTTGTTTCCTAAGCCTCTCAAGAATATGTCTATACAGTATTTTGAGAAGTTAGCCCATAATAAATAGTATAAAATATATTCTAAATATGGAAAAAAATAACTTGGAGGATCGATGTTTTGGGCAGTGTAGGAAACTTTTGTTGTAGAAATTCCATCCACTAATGCATTGTGCAACCCATCTGTGACTTAGTAGATAAGTACAAAGGAGTTGCCTAAGGCATATAAGTGATTTTCCTGGAATTGTACAGCTAGTGAGTATTAGAGGTGGAATTGGAAGAGGTCTTCCTCACTCTAAGAGCAGAACTAGCCAGTATGACACACTGTCTCTTCTTATTATATATCACGTTATACAATTGATGAATGTCATAGTTATTGGGTAATAATAGAGACTTCAGAGATATTAACTGTACCTCTTCTTTGAAAAATTGCTTAGTGCTAGAAGCTACTTGTGAGGTGCTTCAGAGAACTACAGATAGGTTTCATGTGTATGTTGTTTACTTATAATTCATTATTTAACAGTAGATTAGTGTATCTGGGGATAATAAAGATAAGCCTTAAGAGTTTCTAGCATAATTTTATCCTCAGAATTTTGATTTGATTGATTCTGGTGACATAACAATTTGTTTCTCTGCTAATAAATGTATATATAAGGAAATATTTTAAAACGTTTTATCTTTCTACAGGCCATATCTATACAGATTCATTGTTATATTTAGTCCAGTGAGCTATGAGGGAGACATAGTGTTTGCTATGTGTCAAATGTTGATTAGTGTCAAAAAATAACCTAATTTCGTATCGAATAGAGTAATGACTCTTTTGGAGTCTCCAGAGACTTTAAATTGAAGTGTCTTCTTTAACTACAAATTTTTTATCTATATGGTTACTGCCTCTCACCCATCACTGTCCTTAATCAAAGATATGGCAAATATCCATTAGGACATTTAAAAGAACACACCAAGGTGCCAGGTGTATATTTGATCTGTAAAAAAAAAAAATTGTAACATGAATATATTTGACATCTACCTTAGCAAACAAATTAATGCCAATTAAAGATTAATGTGATGTAATTAGCATTAAAATGCAATTAAATTATGAGTAAGTGGACTAGGAATAGAAAATTCCGAAATGTTGTACTGCCTGGTTTTCACAGTCAGCCTTTTGTTTTTGCAGCAAATAGAGGAAGTGGTGCAGCAGGCAGTTCACAGACCGGCGATGCTCTGGGGAAAGCACTTGCTTCGGTAAGAAAATATTTACTTTGGACTCCACATTTGCTGTTGTAAAAGGATGAACTTTAATCAAAAGTGGACATTTGAAATTTCAGAAAATGAACAGCAAACAGGATAGATTTGATCCTAGAGGGTGTCAAATTTGTTGTAAAATATAATGTTCATTGGTTAAAAAGGGGGTGGGGGTTCTTGGAAGTACATGAAAACTAAACATTTTATTTCCATCTTTATTTTTCTAATAGTTATACTAAATAGCAAATAGGATAGGTCTGTACATATCCTGTTTATTACATTATCATTTCTTTAATGTCCAAAATTACTTATTTTTGGAAGACATACCAGATTGGAAGTACTCTTCAGTGTCACAATATCATGCATTGATTGTATCCCAAGTTCTCAAAGACTTAGAAAGTGCAGTAATTGAAAAATATGAGTTACAGAACTTAATTTATCAGTTTAATAATGGAAACAGCATCAGATTTAGAGACAGAAGATTTGAATCCCAATTCTGCCACTAAGGAAATGTATGACACTGAGCAAGTCATGTAGCTTGTGTGGGCCTCAGAATTCTCATCTATTAAATGAAGAGGGGAGGAGGGGTTGGATAAGATTTATTTGGGCTGTTTTCATCATGGAAGTTCTATTATTTTCTTAACTGGTAAAAGTGTACTACTGGGTTTCTTTGCTCTACTACCAAGAGGCAAGAGTTGGTTGGATCTGGAAAAAAGGGCACATTTTATTTCTGTAAGAGGCACACCTAATATTGTCTGTGTAGACTAACCATGTGTACTTATAGATGTAAATTGGAGATGTTTTCCATTATGGCAATGATTTAGGAGCTCCAGTTGGATATTTACCATCACTAGAGGTATCAAATGAATTCATTTTACTGTGACATTCTTTCCAAAAATGTCAGTGCTTTAAAAAAAAAAACTTAGTTCTTACAACTAGTTTCTCTACATATAAACCATGGCCATAAGGAAAAATGCATGCATCACAGAATTATAAAACTGCAAGAGCTCCTATATTTTTTATACAAGAAAACTCAGGTACAGAGAAGTTAAGTGATTTGTTCAAGGATGTGTAGCTAGTTTGGGACAAGCTGCTAGAACCCAGCTTGACTGATTCTAAGCCCATGATTCTTCGTATAATGCCATGCATTCTCACCATGTTCTACCTTATCATGTTACATAGCTGTGAATGTGTCTGGGTTAATCATGCTCACTGAACCCATCTGGGTCATACAAAATTCTCAGCATTGCTTTTAACTAATATGAATGGATTTCTATTATGTTTTTGAAGGTGTTATTTTCCAAAGGTGCTATTTAGGAAGCCATATAAGCATTTCTGATCATGAAGACTCCAAAAGTAAAGCAATTTGTGATATCAGTCCTTTTTGGAATTTGAGATGATCCCATTAGGGTAAATTGGTTATATAACAGGGCTTCTTAACCAGGGTTTATTTTAGGGTCTGCTTTAAAACTTGAATTTTTGTACTGAATGATTTTTCTTTTACTCTTTTAAGATCTATTCTCCAGATCACACTAACAACAGCTTTTCATCAAATCCTTCAACTCCTGTTGGCTCTCCTCCTTCTCTCTCAGGTACCGTGCTTGAAATTTGATTTCACAATATCAGCAGAAATTAATACCTATCCTTTCTTATAAAAACAACTCCCTTAAAGGACTGTGAGGTTTGTAAAGTGACATCCTCGTGACATAGGCATTGCTTTGTGTTTTGGGTTGGATCTGTGATTTTATTTGTAAGGGAAGTTCCTAGTCAAGAACTTCCCATAACAGTGCAAATCCATACCTTCTCTGCAATTTATAATCTTGTTGAACTGCCTCAGGCAGTGAGAAGTTAAGTGACTTTCACAAGGGTACCCAGAGGTAGAATTTGAACTCGCATCTTCATGTCTCAAGGCTGACTCTGCACACCTCTAGATACTGCCACTCAAGAGAGACATAGGAGGCAGAAGTATTTCTCACATCTCTAACACATTTAGAGAAGAATAACAGGACATCCTGCTGTTTGGAAATGTTACTATGTATTTTCCACCAGATTATATGGATTAGGTATGGATAGAAAAAGCACTAGAACATATTGTCCACATGTTGCTCTCTAGGTCCACAAGTGAGGCCCTTTGACTGAATCCAGACTTCTGTGTTCTGTGAAGTTTGGGTTCAAAGTGTCACACATTTGAGGACCTAGAGGGCCACATGGGGCCTCAAGGCCACAGGTTCCCAACCCCTGAAAGACCCATGGAATATGAGGAAGACCTTTGTATGGCTTAAGTTTTACCTAGGTCTGTGGATGACATGAAACAAAAATGAATAAACATATCTCAGATGGCAAAGCTCAGTTAACATATTCATTTCAACAGAAGGGAAGTGTGCTCAAAAATTATGTTCTATAGGGATTTACAGAATTTCATTGTGTTCTTTAGTGCCATAGGAATAATTTAAGAGAAAAACCTTTTTTTGTACCAATAAATAGTGAAAAAAAATCTTGGTTAAAAAAAACCATTCTAATTGAATTTATAATGTAATTGATTTTCATGGCCTGGACATTTAGCTGGGACAAGGGTAAGATTAATGGATTATGAGAAATATCTACAAATTAGTTTAGTTTTGAGAGGTGCCTCTCAAAAGGCTTAACACAGCACCTAATAAAAGCATTTCCAGTGGTAGTATTCAGTACCCATATTCATTGTGGTGTAAACAGGTGACTTTTAATTGATCAACTTTTGTTGATGTCCTTAACAATTTATTTTAATTAATAGCTTATCAGACTGTGTTTTTAAAGTCATCAGTGGGGTAGACAATCTAAATTCAGTCAGATATTGTCTCATCAGCTCTTTGTTGCATCCCATAACATGCACGTTGTCAGCTGTTTTTGATGTTAATATGTGACAGGGACAATTTAAAACTACTGGGTTTCTTTGCAAGAGAGGAACCAAATTCTGGGTCAGGAGTGGTAGTTTACCTAAGAGTCCATAGTTTGCATCTGTCCCTCCTTAGGCAGAGGAGAGACCCAAAGATGAGAGAAGTTTGTGGACCCTGATGTCCCAGTAGTAAGAAAGGGGAATTGAAACCAACTATAGAGGGGGAGTGGCTATTGTCAGGTGATGAACTGAACATTAATCACCTAGTGCTTATGTTAACACAATGGAGATGTTGAAGTATTATTTTACTGACTGTAACCCAGTCTTTTCTGCAAGCTGTGACCTGTACCTTAGGTAAGTGAAGAGCCACTAATGTTAGTGTTATTTAGCAGGTAGGGAAGAGTACAGGATAGCTTTAAAGTCAGCAGTTTAATAGATATGTAAAGTAGTCTACTCAGTAGCATAATTTTGGGTCACAAAAGCACACACAGTGTTCAATGGCACATTGGTTTAGGAACATTGAAGCAGAAAAAAATCTTTTGTAGTCCTATTAGAAAGTTAGAGAAGATCACATGTTAAAAAAAGTTAATTTTTATGATAATGTAGATTTAGGGACAAATATTGATCCTCATTTCCATGTCTCATCCTTTGATCTTAAAACATGCAAGATCAATCTATATGTTTTTTCTAAAACAAAATTAATTTGAAGATAATCACCTTTTCTTCACCTAAGAAAATAGTAACATCACTTATTGCCCTGAATAAACTCCAGAGTTCTTTATTTCTTTGGATCGATGCTGCCATATATATAACCAAGCAAAAAAAAAAGTCATTGTTTCACTAAATTCTAATGTGGAAAATAAAACTTTGTAATACTCCTTTGCTTTTAAAATGGTAACATCTTGGTTAGTGTTATTCTAAAGTTAATTCACAAATTTGGTAGGGTAGAAACATATACATATATTTAACAAGAGCTTTTCTTCATATTCAAATTTTGTGACTACAAAAGAAAATAATTTACTTAACAAAGTACCCTTTTATCACAATATATTGTATTACTGATTTTAATGTAGAAAGAATGGTTTTACTCTGTCACTGTAATTTTATAGTCATAAGAGGTTCTTATAGGTAATCATTGGTCATAAGTGACCAATGATTGAATGATTTATTAGCATGTATCAAATATGTGCTTTACCACAGTAAGAATAGTGATCTGGTATGAGCTGGCTTTCCATAAACAGTCACTAAACCCTTCTTAGTATTTTTTTTTAACATACCACTTCTCCTTTTAAAAGTGACGTTTCCTCCTTCAGGAACTGCTCTCAAGTATAGTTTCAGAATCAACGAAATCGTCTCTGTTAGGAGGTAATTTGAGGCCCAGTATCTATGTGTTTTACATAAAGATACCTCCGCGTCCCACCACACACCCACCCTTGGTGTTTCAGAAGGGCTCTGTATGCCTCCTCTGTAGCCTAAATGGAAATTGGTATTTCCCTATCTATAAAATTACCTAAAATATTAGAAAAATATTTTTGTTTGTAAGGTTCTAATTGTGATTTCCATTTTAATATTAGCAGGCACAGCTGTTTGGTCTAGAAATGGAGGACAGGCATCATCATCTCCTAATTATGAAGGACCATTACATTCTTTGGTATGTCTGATCTGTTAACAAATTCTAACCTAGCAACTTTTGTGCCATGTTTCCCCTTTTATAGCTTTTTTCCTACCCTTCAACCCTCCCCCCAGCACACACACACACACACACACACTCTCAAGATGCTTATTTTATTATACTTACTATAGCCATATATCATGTTGGTACAACTGAGCTGCTAACTCAGCCTGTGGGCTGGGAAAGTTAAAAAGTGATGGTGCTGTAACTGGGCCTGTACGTAGATCATTACAGGTGTTGCTAATTTAGCACCACCAGACCTCCATACTCGGATCTCTGCTGCCACTCTTTCTGTCCAAATCATATTCTGAATGCCAGAATTTTGACTGACAATAGCAACATATAGGTGTGTTGCCTCTAGTTGGACAAGGAGCCTGGCTACTGAACCTTCACCACCAGCAGCAACTTGTGATTGTTATAACTCTGGAAATGTATTCTTAATTTTCTTTCTAGAATAACTAGGTCATAAAATTTTTCCCCTAGATGTCCATTCCCATGTGTACTATCTGATTCTTGGCTCCTTACAGTTAATTTCATACGTTGAAGAGTAATACTGGTAGTGAATAAAGTTCATTGCTATAAGGTTTGAATTTCTAGTGTAGAGAAGCCAAAAATTTCTAATGGTTTAATAAATAATATGTTCACTGAGGTTTATCCCAACTTATGGTGGATAATGCCAGTATCAAACATCAAATAATTGTAGTCTATTATCTGCCTCAGTCACTTTCTTCTCAGATTACAAGCATATATGGAAGAAGGGCAGATACCTTCAGTCAGATTGAAATATGATTTTTTTTTCTTCCAAGTCTTGGGATTAACACTGAGAAGAAGGTTCACACTGACTATCCATACATAGAAGATTTATCTTGTCTGTGTTTTAGTACCTTTCTTCATGTATTTGCGTGTATTTATTAGGGACTTTCATTGCACTTGAAATGATCTTTTTAAAGAAAATTTAAAAGAAAAACCCAAAATATAAAAGGAAAGTATTTTGTTCATTTTCTATTTTTCTTCCTTTGACATGTCCCTTGCTACAGCGTGTGGACAGTTGGTGATGGAGAATATGTTGTACACCTAAATGCAATGTTCTTATGTTCTGTTCTTACGTAGATAATAATATGAACCGACACTTTAGGATTTATCAAACATTTTCCTTTGAATAGCCCTGTGAGATAAGGTATGGGAATATTATCATCTGCATTTCACAGATGAGTCAACTGAAGCTCAGAGAAGTGAAATATCTTGTCCATCTTCACACTGCCATTAAGTAGAAGACCTGGCTTTTGAATGCAGGCCCTTGAGTTGAACGCTGCTTCCATTATACCACGTATATGTTACCAGTTCAGTTATTTCAATTTTGCATGAAACATGTCTGAAGAACAAGCAAAATGTTACAAATCTGAAAAAGGGTTTGTAACGGAATAAGAAAACGTTTTGAAGATTTAAATTTTAAGAAAAGTTTTTGAAGACTTAACCAAATATTCTAGAACAGTCTATCAAGTTTGTAGCGCCTACTTAGAGATTTGGAAGATTGCTCAACAGTGCTAGTCTCTGTTAACCACCATCTTTCTTCTCTGGGTTTTTGTGACACTGGTCTTGGTTCTCCTTCTACTCCTCTGACCACTGCTTCTCAGTCATCTTGACTGGGTCATCATCCATGCTACATTCCTTACCTGTGGCTGTGCCTAAAGTTTCTGTTCTTATACTTCTCCTCCTCTCTGTTTACATCCTTTCACTTGGTGACTTCATCAGCTTCCAGGGTTTAATTGTCATCTCTAAGCAGATGATTCCCAGATCTCTCTCTCCAACCCTAGTCTGTCTCCTAAGCTCTAGCTCCATGTTCCAATAGGCATCTAAAAGTCAGCATTTCCAAAAAAGAATTTATTGTCTTTTCTCCAAACCTCTCTGCCCCTTCATTTTCTATAGCTAACAATTATTAGCTAGGTGGCACACAGAGCACTGAACCTGTCATCAGAAAGAGCTGAGTTCAAATCTGGCCTCAGGCACTTATCAGCTGTGTGACCCTGGGCAAGTCACATAACACTGTTTGTCTCAGCTTCCTCATGCACCAAAGGAGCTGGAAAACCACTCCAGTATCTCTGCCAAGAAAACCCCAAATGGGGTCAGGAATAGTGAGACATGACTGACTGACTGAACCACAGCGACAACAACATTTATATGTGTAGTGCTAGAAGGTTTGCCAAGTGCTTTACATCATCATCTCATTTGATAACTTCCCTCTTTCTGTGGAGGGCGTCACCGTCCTTTGGGCCATTCAGGTTTACAGCCTTACTGTCTTCCTTAATTCCTCATCTTTCTTTACCCCATCTGTAGAATCAATTGTTGAGTTTGGTCAATCTCCCTTCACGTCACTTCTTGCATCTGTCTACTTCTTTCCACATGCACAGCCATCACTCTAGTCCAAGTCCTCATCACCTGTCATCTGAATTCTTGCAGTAACCTATACATGGTTATCTTTGCCTCTAGGGTTCCCCCCTTTTCAATAAACATCCACCGGTATATCTTAATGGTGCGTTTGGTGTGTCCCAAAACCATTCGAATTTCTCATTGCTCCTGGGAAAGCAAGCACCTTAAAGTGTTTCAGCACATACTATGCACATCCTCAAGAGAATTTTCCCATACAGCTGCCAAAGTGACTTTCCTAAAGCATAATATGACCATGGGACCACCCTCCTCAATAAACTCCAGTGCTTCCTTGTTACCTGTAGGATCAAATATAAACTACTCCATTTGGCATTCAAAGTTCTTCGAGTCCTGGCCCCAGCCTACCTTGCCAGTCTCAGGTATGATTCCTACTCATACAATAATCAACATGGTGCAGTAGCAGTTAGAGAGATGGCCTTGACTCTAGAAAGATCATTTTGTGTGACTCCAAGCAAGTCACTTTAAGAAACTCAAATAAGCTATAAAAAGGATGCCACCTTGTGTTGTTGAGGGTGTTTTCTCAGCTGGGAGTTCCCTGTAACCATGAATCATGGCCACATTCTCTCTCCCCTTGACACATTTTAAAATACATCCAAACTGATTTTCTTACAGTTCCTCATACACAACACTCAATCTTCTCTCTGTGTGCCTTTGCACCAGCTGAATCCCAAGCCCGTAAGGTGTTCCCTCTTTACCTCCGCTTCTTAGAACTGCTGGTTTTCTTCAAAACTTGAGTGCCACCTTTTCCATGAAGCCTCTCTTGATTGCCCCAGCTGGTAATGCCTTCCCCCAGATACCCAAAAAATCATGTTGCATTTATTTTGTATATATCTTGTATATATTTCTACATGCACGTGTTTTTTTCACCAATGGCATGTAAGCCCCTAGAGGATAGGAAATATTTCTTTTTTTTTTCTTTAAACCCGGTACCTAGCATAATGATTGGCCCGTAACAGGCTTTTGGATTGATAGAAGAACTAGTTTATACATACCATGATTTATGACTGTCATTGTTCTTTTATTGGATAAGTAATTATAGATCATTTCAAAAGTAGTCATCAATCTTTCCAGTCAGACTTCAGTAAAAATTCTTTGTGTAATAGGCCGTAGAGATCAGTTTTTCCATGTGATACAGGTTGAGTTAAAGTAGTCCCAATACATTCCTTTACCTGAAAAAATTCTACTTTCCCAAACCTGCATGGAAATCTGTTTCCAGGTTATATCTGCAATCACAATCATGGTACACAACCATGAATTGGAGGCCTCTATACTCAGCAAACTTAAATTTGTGGATTGTCTAAGCAGGGGCAACTTTTACATTATCTTTATATTTTATTCTGTCCTACATTTCCAGCATTTTCTTGGGAGTAAAAATGTGCATATGGTAAGCAATTTTTTCTACAAAACTAAAATTTGGGGCCCTTAAAGAAACTAAATCTCTAAGACATTTCATATCAGAATGAAGATGGAACTTAGGATAGTTGAAGAACAAAGTCAGACATAAGTGGACAGAACTTAGTAATAGATTGGCAAAAGAATTTGGCTGACAGATTGAGTCATTCATTCAACTCAGTATATACTTACTAATCACCTACTTTATACGGACTGGATGTGGTACAGTATAAATGGAGAGAGGGCACTACTCTTGCTTTTATGGATCATTTAATTTGGGTAGATAAGACCTATGCACATACATGAAGCAGTGATCTTTTCTATCATAGATTTATTGGAGTCTGTAAATGTTCCCTGCCAGAGTACTCCTAAAATTAAAATGCATGTTTTCATTTTCCAAAGTAACTCTAAAGTCTCTTTAAAGATAATGCAGTGTGGTATAACATAAGTACAGTTTATGTCCCTGAAGAATGATTGAATCTATTTTTATTCACGAAAATGAAACTACAATGTTGGTAGCGTTTCTCATCAGTTTTCTGGAATGAAGATTTTTTTATGTTAATTCTTATTCTAAGGGATACTGACTTCTATGAAGAAAGAATGTAGCAGGGTGCTGCATTCAGTTATAAACTCTCAAAGTCCCCCTTTCCCAACTTACATTGTAACCTCCATCTTCAGGTTGAATTTCTGTTTCATCATAAATTGATCTTTCTCTTCTTTCTCATAAACTTGCAGCAAAGCCGAATTGAAGATCGCTTGGAAAGACTGGATGATGCCATTCATGTTCTCCGGAACCATGCAGTTGGGCCTTCAACAGCTATGTCTAGTGGTCATAGTGATATGCATGGATTAATAGGACCTTCTCATAATGGTGCCATGGGTGGTCTTGGATCAGGATATGGGACAGGTCTTCTTTCAGCCAACAGGCATTCACTCATGGTAAGTTTTGATATTTACCCATCATACAAACTTTAAAACTATTTCATGCAATTAGGCATTTGGGTGGCATATAACCTTTTTTCTCTTTAATGTTTGCTCTTATCACTTCAGCTTGGAGTCCTATCTAAGATGAGGCTTATTTGCTGTTCTTTCACATATAGTTGGTTTTTGTTCATTTTATTTTATTTTATTAGAAACTCACTGAGTTTCTTCATTGAGGTAATTGTATGGATCTATAGTTCTATCTCCAGTTATATCTGAAGATTTCTCTGTTGGTATGATATATTTGTTGGGTTTATAGGTGAAACTTTTATTTTTCCCAATTAAGTGATATGAAGAAAAGAATGTCATCTTGAGCTGATGGTGATGCAGTGAATCACAAAAATGTGTTTAGTTTCTTTTTACAGTTGCTAACTATGCCTGAAAAAAGTTATGTGACTTTTATAGTTGGTGAATTTGATTTAGCTAAGGAGAAAAAAAATGAGAGGGGAAAAAGAATATACAAAATAAGTACAAATTCTTAAGTTATTCTTTTTTTCATCTATTGCTTTTTCTTAAGTTTCTTAATAAAAATATTAAAAAGTATTTCTGTCCTGAATGAAGTATTTTCAAGAGCCACAACATGGTGGAAGTCATTTATAGGAAACAAAAGTATGCTAATTTCTAAATAGTGACAACTGACTCAATTCACTTCAATTAAACTGTAAAAATATGCTTTTGAGTATCAGAGCTAAATCTCTCTTTTTTTTCCTTCCCCTGACATCTCCCCAATAAAATCATCTTGGAGTAATTGCTTGTTTGTCCATGGCAGTTGCTGAGAATTCACAAAAGGAAATTCTAGATTGTAATTTAGCTTGGCCTCAGGTAATGTGTTAAGTACTCTTGGGATGCAAGATTTTTCGTTTGTACAAAGCTCCTTTTTCCCCTCCAATGTTTAAACAATACTGCTTTTAATGAAGAAATCTGGCTTTATTAAAAGCCAGATCTGTGACTTACAACCATTTCTGCATATCTGCTCTCAATCGAGAGAAAAAGAATTTAATTTTTGTAACTGTGTTTGCTTTGCATATGTTAAACTGATGCAACATGCATCCAGGGCATCACTTCAGAGACAGTTTGTTCCATAAATATGTAAAGTTTCTCCTTAAATACCAGTTGTAGGTGAAGTTGATCTTTAAAATAATAAATTACATTGTGCATGTTGGAAATATTTGGTCTCTGGATTGCCTTCTTATTTGTGTATCCGTGAGAGGTAAGAAGGAGGAATAACTAGAACACGGGGTCCAGAAAGACAGAGGATGGGACATCATCAGCACCAAGAAGAAAAAGAAAATATATCTAGCCATGTGCCTATATTTTCCAGTATTCTATTTTATTTAATTATGAAGCATGTCAGCAGAGGCAGGAGTGCTTATCATTTTGCTGTTCCTTTCCTGTTCCTGTTCACTTCTCTGAAGATATTTGTAATCCAATGAGAGGATAATTGCAGATCCAAGTAGATGGGGCAGTGTCCCTCCAGAGATGCAGCCCAGTGACAACAGTTTGCTCTTTAAAGCAGTTGTATTCGGCAGTGTTCTTTTTTCCTTCCCGCTAGTCCTCAGAAATAGTGTTAGTCATTATATGAATCCGTAACTTCTGTAAAAGCAACAGATTTGGTATTTTACTTTGTAAAAACTGGTCTGAATTTTCAAGCAAAAACATAAGAACAAAGGAAATAGTTTTTGAATATAGTCAGTCTGAAGTTAGCCTTTGACCACTTCATACATTCCACACTGAAAAGGAAGTTAAAGAAAAAAAAATTCCCCCCAAAATATTCAAGGAGGATACTGGTAATGTTTTCCACATTTGAATTTTAATACACGAAACAGGCTATAAAACTTTAGCCAGCTGCAGTAAATAAAGCAGCAGTGGGAGGTATGGACCGGAAACTTGTACAAAATGTGCTGGTGGGAGTCTCTTTCCCAACTGAACGAACACCTTCATTTGTTGGTTTCATAGCAGAAGAAGCAAGCCATAGTAACATGAGACCCATTCCTGGGCTTATGTTGTTTCCAGCAGATCTTCCTTACACTCTCTCCTCAATAATTTGTCTTATTCAAGAGTAGACAGCACCAAATCCTTTTGACCTTCTTGCATGCTTTCTCTTCCTATGCAAAAAAGCAAAGCAAAACAAAACAAAATAGAAAATAACTTGGAATATGATACAAGCAATTCCTTCTACAGACTTAAAGCTGTATTGGGGAGGACTAGATCTTTGACTCTGCCATGATGTTATCTCACTTAATTGTTAACATATTGTACTTAGCTTTTAATCCATGAATTGTTTTCCTTGGAATTCTGAAGTGGGCCTTCAGTGATTCAAATAAGTTTTCAATAATGGAAGAGTTTCCTAGTATAGCAACACAGTTCACAACACTACAAGTCACATCCTTTTATGTTTTCTAGATATATGCTTTCATCCTGTCATTGCCCCTGTTTAAAACCCTTCAGTAGCTCTCTTTAATCTAGAAGATAAAATTTATATTCTTATCTTCTATTGAAAAGCCTCCACAACCTACCTTCCCCATATTATCTTCCATTCTTCCTGACCAGGCTTTATCCCTAGTCAGACTTTCTGCTCCCAAAATTCTGGTCCCAGAATTTTATTTCTGTCTATCTGTCTGTGCACACACACACACACACACACACACACACGTATATATGCATATATATATATATACACATACATATATATACATATATATACACACACACACATACCTATATATGTGTGTGTGTATATGTATGTATTCTTATATCTCTACCATTGTTATCACTGTGCCCACTGCTTGCATTGTTCATCTCTTTCTTTTCTCTAAATTCATACTGTTCTTTCATGATCCATCTCCTTTGTGGAGCTTCCCTAGCTAATCCAACCTCCAGTAATATCTCCCTTCTTTGAGTTCCTGTTAACTAATGTAATCTGCATCATACAACTTAGCGCTCAAAAGACATCTGTATATTTATACACACAAATGTGTGTCTCATTTTGAGAGGCTGCATGACAGTAGTAGAAAGAAAACTAAAATTAGAACCCAGGAAACTCAGCTTTGAGTCTTACTTGCTATGTGACTAAACTTATTTCTCTGAACCCCACTTTCCTAATCTGTGAAATGAATATGCTAATATTTTCTCTAAATACCACGGAGAAGGAAAGCACTTTGTAAGAAAAGTATTTTGTAAATTCTAAAGAGCTCCATTAATGGGAACTATTATTATAATCCCCTTTTGATTCATGTCCTATCTCCCCAACCTATGGCAAGCTCTTCTGCCTCAGCTCCCACAGCTTTTATCCTCATGGACTATCAGATCACCATGACACAGAGATAACAGAGACACAACAAATATATGTTGATTGAGTCTATCTTAATTTCAGGGTGTTTTGGTGATGCCACAGAAAAGTCTCTCTAGTCCAACATGATTACAGTAAAGGCTATCTTCCAGAATTTCAGGGGTAGCACAGTAAAAAGAATACTGGATTTAAAGTAAAATGTTCTGAGCTTTTGTGTTATGTAACTGACTTTAGGAGAATCCCTTCACTTCTCTGGGGTTCATTTTCCTCATCTGCAAAGAAGTAAATAATAATGTCATCCTGCCTGTCTCACAGAGTTGTTGAGAAGATTGATTGAACTAATGTACTGAAAGTGCTCTGTAAAGCCCTAAATGACTTGTTATAATTGTTCAGTTCACTTATTGGTGTGGTCGTCTACAATGCTGTTTTAAAATGGGACCGTACAGGCATAAAGAAATTTCTTCTTAATACTGAGCCCATTATAGAGAAGACAGACATCGAGAATTCTATTTTGTTTTGTGTGGATTCTTTGATGATCTGAAACATTATGGCTTCTTAAAGAAATGGCTTTCCTTATGCCAGATAGGGTGCCCTAAACATTGAGGTACTTTCAGTACAGAAAAGTTTAAATTATTTTTATTTTATGTAGCCATGTAATACAGTTTTCTAGCAGTCTAACCATAGATCTCTCTTAAATATAGTGGCTTTAGTAGATTGGTAAAAAAATATTTCTTAGCTGACTTTGGAAAGAATACAGTTAGAAACTTTTACCAAGTAGTAATCTGTCATCTTTCTGTCTCAGTTTTCTCACAAGTAGTACTCTGACAAAATCATTAAGCTACTTTTTATTTTAAGAAGTTAATACATTTGTGTAATACATAGCTATTTGCTAAATACAGTGCACTACAATAAAACTTCTTTAATTCAGTATTGGTAGACCGGGCAAATAAAACTTTGAAATACACATTGAATTTACATATCTTCTTTAAGCTATTAAAATACAGAACCTATACCTAATAAGCATGCCTCATCATATGAACCCTTGTGTGGTTGTGGTGGTGGTCCTTCATTCTCAAGCAAGACCAAAATGACATCACTGTGCTGGAGTCAAGTTACAGTGTGTCCCACTATGGCTCATCAGACCAATGTGAGCTCTGAAAGCTATACCACAGGTTGGGCACAGATAGCCCGTGTGAACCTTTAGGGTGGATTCTCTAAATTTGCACATCTTGTGTTTCTCTTGAGCTACCTTAATTCCGCTTTGCTCACAGAGCACAGCACCTTCTCTGGTGAGGGCATGCTATGCCAGGCAGTCCTGTGCCAGTGTCTCCCCTGTCACACAATCAATTTCAAAGTTCTTAAGAGAGACCTTGAGAATGTCTTTGTATAGCTTCTTCTGACCAATATGTGAACACTTGCCCTGTGTGACTTCTCCATAAAATGGTCTTTTTGGCAAGCGTATGTTTGACATTCAAACAACGTGGCCAGCCCATCAGAGTTGCTCTCTCTGCAGTAGAGTTTGAATGCTTGGCATTTTAATTTGAGAAAGGAACTTGGTATCTTCTCCTGCCAGGTGATCTTCAGAATCTTCCTAAGACAATTCAAATGGAAGCAATTCGGTTTCCTGGCTTGGTGCTGGTATACTGTCCAGGTTTCACAGGCATACAACAATGAGGTCAGCACAACAGCTCTGTCAACCTTCAGTTTCATCATTTATATAATATATTTATATAATAATTCTAATTATTTGTCAATGGTGGTAATAGATAACGAAAAAAGGTTTTTTTCCTAAAAATCACACCATCAGATAATCACTGTCATTCCCTGATTTATATCACTTAAAGGATATTTGTTGCTGTTTGGGGGCAGACTAAATAAGTAAATAACACATTCCAATTCCAATGCATATTATCTATAACTTGGAGTAGTCTTACCAAGAAGGCTGGATTCAATGGGAAAGAGCACATTTTTATATTACATATTCTAAAATTAGACAAAATAAAACTCAGGTTTCTCCCCGAAACAAATTAGAGTGCAGCATTGTTAATAATTCTTGACTGCATGAAAACTGTGGTGAGGTATTGGTAGGCAAATGAATTAAATGATTTAATATTTATTTGGTAGTAAATCAAAGTTTAGAGATCATCTAATCCAACTCTTGTCATTTTCTTAATAAGGAAAGTGAATTCTAAAGAGCTTGAGTGAATTGACGAAAATCACACAAGGAGTGAATAGGCAAGGCAAGATTCAAACCCAGGTCCTTTGAGTCCAAAACTAGTGTTCTTTCTATTACATTATGCTACCTCCTTGTGGGAAGGCATAACCACAGATTTTTGTCAGCTTTTTTTAGGTAATCTCAGCTTTTTGGTAGGGTTGGAAGCAACCTGAGAAATCATCTAGCCAATGCCCTTCAGTTAATAGATGAAGAAAAGAAGGCCAAGAGAGGCAAATGAGTTGTCCCAGGTGTCATGGAGCTAGCTAATTTTGATATTGTGGGGAGGGGTAAAAAAGCACCAAGCTTGAGGTATTTTTCTTTACTGCATTTAAACACATTTTCCTTAGTAATGAATATCATACAACTTTATAACTCAGCTAAGGGAACTTGAAGTAGTTTACATATCCATTAGCTAAGCCTTATACAGCTTCAGAATCATTGAAGTAATCATTGTTATTACTGCAATTATTGAAAGGCAAGTCAAAAGGTCTCCCAGTGAGTCTGCCAAAAACAGCAATAGAGTAGAGGAATTTCAACTCCTCATCTTTTCTTCTGGGCCACTTAGAAGTATCAATATATTTAACAATTCACAAAAAGATCCATGGATGGAACTTAAGAATTTTCACTTTGAAGTGGTTTTCATGCTACGGAATTTGCAAGTTTATTGTTTATGGAAAACAAGAAGGGCCTAGCTTCCTGTTACTTGTCCTTTGCCCAGAAGATATTTAAGTTATTATTACTACTACTAATATACTGCACCATAAGTAGCCTTCTGGTTAAGTGCTACACTGAATGGTATCATTCTTTTCTTGTTGGCTCTTCATGAAAGTATTGTGGTTTATCATTTTCTTCTATTATCCCCACCCTTTCTCCTCTCCATACCCATCACAGAAAAAGTCAGAGCTATTGGTCACCAAGTCATAAAATGCAAATGTCATTTAGGCCCTCTGAAATTGCATAGCATCACAAGGACTCTAAGGTATGTCAGAGGTCTGTGGGAAGGCCCTAAAGGAACACTAAGGTGGGCCCAAGGAACTCATTATAGACCAAAGCATCTTTCCTGGGACACTCAGAATACAGGCCAATAACAAGACATCCTTAGGCCAGTGAATTCAGTGAAGTTTACCCATTGTGCCATTCTTCTTAGGGTAAGGATCTCAGTCAGCTCTGTCCATTTCTTCCTCCCTGACATTAAGTTTAGTGGAAGACCCAGAAATAGCCTGTTTATGCCTAAGGGAGCCTCCAGCCCAACATGCTTACCTAAAAAAGGATCTTTGGATTGAATAAGTAAATGCCCCTCTCATTTATATAACACTTGGTTTTTGTTTTGTTTTGGTTTTGTTTTTTTCAAAACATTTGTTTGGAGTTCTGGAGATAAGAGTTGTAAATAGTATCTTCCTCTCCAGGAGGAAGATTGAACTTTTTGCTTGAACATTATACTTTGAGTTTATTTTTTTACTAAAAAAATATGAGGGTGCACACTATATTTTACTTCTCTGTGCTTCAGCATTCAGTACAGAATATTGTCTAGAATTTCAGCTGTCATACAGTAGAAAGAACAGTAGATTTACAATTAGATGACCTGGGTTTGAATTTTTGGTGCTATGTGACATTTATTGGTATCTGTGGAATTACTCAGGGGGTTGTAGCATTGTATAAGTTAGCACATGGTTTGAAACTGTGATAGACTTTGCCCATAGATCAATTCACTTCAACAAATGTACAAAGATAAATGAGGTATAGCATCTGTCCTCATGAGGCTTACAGACAATGAGTATACACCGCTTACTTAAATAACTATACGGCCAAAAAGAACACAGTAAGAGCATAAGAGAAACACAAAGTAATGGATACAGAGTGCAAGTGGAAGGAGGGATTCTTTTTTAGCCAAAGGAATCAAGGTAATACCCAAAAAGCACAGATGGGAGGGGAGAATATTCATGGTCTATATAGGAAGAGAAAGAGCAGCAGGGTGGTGAAGTGGATAGAGTGCTGGGCCTGGAGTCAGGAAGACTCATCTTCCTAAGTTCAAATCTGGCCTCAGAAAAGGAAATGGCAAACCACTCCAGTACCTCTACCAAGAAAACCCCAAATGGAGTCATGGAGAGTTGGACATGACTGAAACAACTGAATAGCAACAACTACATGAAGAGGAATGAGTAAATCATAAAAGCATGTCTATTTACGCTGCAGTCTGATATATCTGAAGCATAGACTTTCTGGTGGAATGGTGTGAGAGAAGGCTATAAAAGTAAGGAGCCCCAGCTTGTAAAGGACCTTGAATTGAATTACATAGTTTAGAAAAGTTAATCCAAGGAATTGAAAGTCACAGAATCTTGGAATATCAGAGCTGGAAAAAATTCTAAAGATTATCCTGTTCAACCCCTTTATTATATTACTTCTATATTAGACTGAGGGCCAGAGAAGTGTAGTAATTTTTCAGAAATCACACAGCTACTTAAATGGTAGAACCAGAACTCACACCCAAGTCTCTTGACTCTCTGTTCAGTGCTTTTTTTAAAATTGCTACATAGTGACTCTCCTGCTTTTTGCTTTCCCAATAAAATAGATTTTCTGACTATATACATGTAACAAAATCAGCACAAATGTTCCTTCAATGAACATTTATTTATCAACTAACTATGAGAGGCTCAAATGTGAATAAGATTCCATATATTAAAGGATTATAGTTTAGCAGGGAAGATAAGATTTACATAAATAACTGCTTGTGTAAAAGGCAGAAGGTACAATATGCCATAAAATGTTTTGGAGGGAAATTTTACCCCTAGTACCAAGAATTACAAAAACTTCATGGAGAACATTGTATTTTAACTGGACCCTGAAGAATGGATTGCATTTTGGAAAATCAGAGATAGGTAGAGTTGGAGTAAAGGGAGAAGATGATTTCTAGACAGAGGGAAAGCATGATAATTTGTTGGGGCTTTTAAAATAAATTTTTTTACACAGGAAATAAAGGATCCTGTTTTTAAATGGTAGTAAAAAGATGATTTGATTATACCAATTGGAGCACATCATTCAGCACTGTATATAATTTTAAAGACTCTTCTTTCATAGCACATCAACACCATCAATTGGCCTGCATGCCTCATATGAGAGCCCACAGGAAAAGAGAATTCTTGTGTATATTTTTTTACATCTAAATTGAATTAACTCATGGAATTTTCCACCCTTAGGAATTAAAGTAGCAGCTCATGAAGTAATTCAGTTATGTCATTCATACCAAAACAGAAAATAGTGAAGCAACTTGGCACTATTTAAAAGGCAAGATTTGGCTTTTGCTGTTTTATATTTGTCAAAATCTGTGGCTGTTGTGTTATTTTAGCTTTTATTGTGGCTGTAAATTTCTAAATCAAAAGTATCTTAATTACTTAGAAAACAAAAGTGTAAAATAGGACCATAATAAGGGATAGTTTAGGCAAAGTGGCTTTATAAGAACGAAAACTTAGCTTCAACATTGCATCTTATATAACTTTTAGAGTTTTACCTAATTGGTTGACATTCGCAGTTGCTCATAATTATAGCTTCTACCATATCCATAAATCATCTTAGAACTATAAAGTTGAGTTTAACCAAAAGACCTGTCAAATATTATTCAAAATGACACCCTTGGAAAGTATTGTCCTGATACAATGGCCACATTCATTTTAAAGCAGTTAATTGGGCATATTGTTAAAACCATGGTGTTGGGTTTCCAAGTTTTAATTTAGCGTTTGCATTCTCCCTTCCTTCTACACATGGACGGAGCTATTGTGAAGCTGAAAGTGTGTGAAAGTTATTGGAGAATAGTAGTCTCTGGGTAATGTTTCTGTACACTGCCCAGATTTTCCCCCCCTGTAGTCTAGATGGGAAACAGCTGGCTTTTGTTTAAAAAGCTGTTTTGTGAAATGTCTGAATCTTGAGGTGTAGAACTGAGGTCACTATTAAAGCAGGTGCTTGGGAACAAGTGAGAAAAGAGCTGAGGCTGACATGACTCTATAATCTTGTATGGGATACGTCTTATGGGGGAAGGGCAGAATCTTGAATTTTGCTGAATTATTTACTGAACTTCATTTTTCTGAGAAAATGAAGAAAGTTAATATTATCAAAGAATTATACATTTGATATCTAAGAAATTAGCCAGTGCTTACATGAGTATATAACATAGTATGGAATATTACAAAATGGCTCTTACACTAACAAGAAGAATGTAAAAAACCAGGGTTCATCACCATTTTCTCTCATAGTGGGATATCGGGACTTAGAAAAAGAAGACGTAGGTTTGGATTTCAACTCTACTGTTTACTAGCTGTGTGGTCATACACATGTTATTTAGCTTCTCTGAGCCTCAAGTCTCCTCATTTGTAAAATGGGAATATTATTTTTGTATTACCCACCTCATGGATTGTTATGAGGCTCAAATGAGTTAACATAAGTAAAACTAGCCACTTAATTGCTTCAAAACAGTGAAACATTATATAAACGTGACCCATTGTCCTATGGCAGAGTATTATCATTTCAGTTTCTTTTAATACACACCAGAATTGAAAGAACACTGTTTTTAGTAGCCTTGAGATAGTGATTCCTTCTTCAGAAATGATGATGGAACCCAAGAGAAAGGGATGAAAGTGAATTGACATGATCAGCACCAAAATTACTTTTTAAAAACAAAGGAAGAAACATGTGGAATCACTAAAGTCTTATGCACATCAGGCATCAGGTATCTACCAGCCTAAAGATGAAAGGAAACATATCTCCTCCTCTTGGAGCTGTAGGTTATTAGCAGCTGTTTATCCAGTCAGGAATAGAGATTAACATTGTAATTTTTGCAGAACAAGAATAAAATTTGTTTGGGAAGTTGGCTCTTCATATCAAGTTGATATGGACTGCCAAATAAAACTTCCTTTTGCAGAGCTCATGTGTTAGAGTTGAGCAATGTTATGATTCCCTGAGAAACTCCAGCTTACTAAGTCTCTCTCTATTAAGTGAAATAGAAAAAGTTCAGAGAAATGGGTGGAATTTTGCCATTGCAGCATTCAGCTGTGTAGGACATAACATGAAGGTAGCTACGCTGATCCAGTATGAGTGATGCAGCTTGACTTCAGACGTGGCATTCTTTTTTTTTTCTTTCTTTCTTTCTCTGAACCTCATCTTTACCAACTTTCAAGCCTGCTTAAATGGATTTTGCATATGACCACTGCTTGCAAAATGCCTTTTCATGAGGTATTTGGAACGTCGCTTAATACTCTGTGGTGCTTTCTTCTGTAAAAACTGTTGAACTTTGCTATTTTTTTTTCTGATTTAATGCTACTCTTAATGTCTTTTTTTTTTATTAAATCCGTTCTTTTGCTTTTGATCTTATTTATAGCTGAGCCACTGGTCATATGGAAGCTATTATTGTATAGCATGGAGATGAAAGACTTCATTGCAGTTAAATTAGAGTGAATCATTTGGACCAATAATACACATATACAGTGAGATACCATTTGTGTCAAAATGCCCTGTGTTGTGCCTTTTGTAACATAGCAGTTGAGGTTTATAAGGGCTTTACACAAATCTGCTTTCCTTCAGAGCTATGTATTTGGACAATACTGAACACATGTTAACATGCAGTACCTTACTGCTAGCTTGCTACATGTAGACCATGTCTATATGGTACCAAGTACTCAGAAAAAAGTATACATTTCATTTACATGTCATTGTCAGATTTGGGGGAGATATCAGAATTAAGGGACTAGGTTTTTTTTTCCAGTTTTCATCTAGATTTTACAGTTCTAAAGGAAAAAAGCATTTTTCTGTATTTAATAGAATTAGAAATAGTTTCTGACTTCATAAATACAATCTCAAGCCTAGAGAATAATGTTAGAGATGGAAGAACTTCGGATCTAGTTTAGCCAGCTCATTTTACAGATGAGGAAACTGAGGTCAAGAGGAGTTAAGTGATTTTTCCAAAGTCACACAGCTGTTAAGTTACAGAGTTGGGAATAGAAATTGATTCCGAGTCCATTGCATTTTTCCACTATATATTCCATGCCTTGTTATGAAGAGTATTGTGGTTGTATTGTGTAAAGCACTCTTGATTTAGAGCCAGCTGAGACCTAGATCCAATCAGTTCTTAGCTCCAATACTGTGAGACCCTGGGCCAAACTCTCCAAATTTCACTTTTTTCATCTGAAGATGGAAATAATATACTTGTACTTCCTACCTGTCATATGGTGATCATAAGGAAAGAAATTCCTAGAGCATTATAAAAATATGAATTTTCCTTCAATTATTAATCTTTTCATTGGTCATTTATTAAGAACCTAATTAGATGCTCTGCAGACAAAACTTCAGTGACACTGTCCCTGCCCTGTTCCTATACTTGCATCCTCTGAGTTACTCTTCGTACATTTTCTAATCTGACTTATGACCTCATTACCCAACTGAACCTGCTCCCTCCAGTTACTGGCAATATATTAGTTGACAAATCTGATAGTCTTTTCTCAGAAAGATAAGGCAGATCTTTCTTGATCTCACTTCTACATGTAATGCTATTGGCTATACACCATCTCCTCCTGGATATTCTCTCTTCACTGCATTTTCAAGATATTCACTCTCCTCATTTTCTTCCTACCTGACTGAATGCTCTTCAAGTCTCTGTCCTGAGTGCTCGCTCTCTCTCTCTCTGTCTCTCTCTTTCTCTCTCTGGCATCATTAGCTCCTGTTGGTTTAATTGCCATCTCTATGCAAATGACCCATATATTTATATATCCCGACTGGATTTCTCCCCTGAGGTTCAGTTCCACATCACTGTCTGTTATACATTTCAAACTGGATGTCTCAAAGATACCTCATATATTCAGTGTGCCATTATCTTTCCTCTAAACGACCCTTATTCCAGATTTTCCTATTTCTGTCAAGACTACTACCATTCTCCCAGATCTTATCCTTGTTTCCTCACTGTCTCTCATTCCACATATCCAACCAGTTGCCAAACTTCACTTCTTTCAGTATCTTTCCCATTTCAACTCTCTAATCATATGGCTACCACATTTTGTTGAGGCCCTCACCGCTTTTTACATTGAATATAAGAACACTTCCCCATTGGTCTCCTGATCAGAAATCATTCTCCACTCTAGACAACATGTGTCATCCACCCAGTTGATTTTCCTTAAGGGCAGATATTACTATGTCATGGCCCTACCTCACAAGCTCCAGTGGTTCCCTGTTGCCTCTAGGATCAAAACCTAGCCCCAGGTTATCTTTCCAGCCTTGTTATGTATAAGGCCATACTGATCTTTCCTTTGTTTGCATACATATCATTTTATCTACCATGTCTGATACTTGGAATAAACTTCCTTCTCACTTCTGCCTTACAGAATCCCTCTCTTCCCTCAAGCATAGCTCAAGCATGAGCTTCTGAAGTCTTTTCCTAAACCTCCTAACCATTAGTGCTTTCCCTCTTTGTATTTATTATTTTTATATTTATTCTATATGTGCTTATCTACATACATATTGTTTCCCTCCATGGAATGTAAATTTCTTAAGAATGAATGAATAAAGGATTTATTAAACTCTTAAATGTTCTGAGCAGCACAGATATAAATACAAAGTGAGACAGACCCTACACTTGAGGGTCTTATGTCTAGGAGAATGGTGGCCAAGGACTATGGTGGGGTTATGGGAACAGAGAAGAACATGCCTGAGGTGAAGATGAGGACACTGGGTCCCAAGGAATGCAGAGTCCAGTGGCTTGGGTCTGCCCAGGCAAGGTCTCTGGTGTTCCTGTTTGAAGGGGAGAGTAGCAACCATGGCTTATTCTTTAAACTTGTATCCTCATCGCCTAGCACAATACCCAACACACACTAGGTGCTTAATTAATGATTGTTCCTTTTGCTATTGCTATTTGCTTCTAGCAGTGTCAAATCAAGTCACTTCCCAGGGCCCCAGGCAATTTTCTCAATATTATAAAAAACAATCATTTACATCATGTTTTCTGGTTTACAAAGTATTTTCCTGACAACCTCGCAAGTGATATCTGCGTTTTCAAGATGGAAACTGAGGCTCTGAGGGGCCTAAATGAGTTGCCCAAAGCCACATAGCTGTTGAGTGGCAAAGCTGGGATTCCCATCCAGTTCTTTTGATGACAAAGCCAGTGTTTTTTAATACTACTACAATCTGAAGCTTGTTTACAGATTCTGCTTGTGCATAGTTCAGTTCTTCACATAGATGATATTACATTCTAGAGAGCAAGATCTGAATGCCATTGCTTTAGAATGTGACAGGACGTATTTACATCAGAGACAATTAAAGGCATTTGTGCAATCGGCCTTTCCTCTAACTTTTAGGAATTAAATAAAAACCTATATTACAAACCTGTTTAAAACCTTTGGGGAATGAGGACACCTTTAAATATTCCCTTCTCAGCCTTTGATAGTTTGAATCTATGGCTTTTTTTGGCCCATTAAGAGGAACAGTATAATAATTTTAATGTTTAGCACCTCATCCTCAGAAAAGCTACCTCCACTCTATGACTTTGGCATGGCTACCTGTGAGCAGTAAAAGCAATGTCTGTGTGACTGCTCTTCTCTTTAAAAGATGCACTTTTAAACTAAGTGGTATTTTTCACATTTGAGAAAATAAGTTTGCTTTCCTTTGATATGACAGAGATACTGGCAAAATAATTGAAACTGAAATCTAGCACTCTGCAACTGTCATGTATAATTGATATTTCATGGGGAGATTACAATTCAGAGACCAAAACTGTTTTCTTTGTCAATGGGTGTCTAATTACAGGGAAAACCCATCAACTTTTTGTTCTGTGTTTGTTATGAAACAAAAAAGGGGGGGAGGAAGAAAAATTAATTTCAAATGCCAGGATTTTCTTTTCTGCCTCATATTCCTGAAGTTGAGTTTTTCTCTCTTTTTTTTTCTTTTTTTCTTTCTTTTTTTTTAAAGGCCTTCATCAACAAGAGTGATTTGAGACCAAAGAGTCTACTTAAAAATATGAAAGCTCTAGATTTCTAAAGTGTCATCAAAGTGGTGCAATTTTAGAAAGATTGTGGTAGTATAAGAGTACCTTTGGTCTAAAAACCTGTTTTGAGGCAGTTATCTCAGGAGATAACATTAACAAGGATTGATTAACTGCCAAATGAAATTTAATACATTTTCACATCTATGAAACAGGCCTCTTAAATACAAGTAGAATAATTACTTTCAGAATGCTTGCTGGAAACAAAAGGAGTGAAAACAGTGAACATCTCTTTTTGTTTTTGTTGTTTGTTTTTAGCTTAGAATAAGGACAAAGATATTTACTAGAGTGCTTTCCTTCATTCCCCATGTAGAAATGGCCTTGCCAACCACTACCTAATTGAAACTGCATATCTTTTAAATCTGTTTATGTTGTAGGAGAAGCAGTAGTGGTTGAATTCAAAGTTCTTGTTAGATTTCTTGGCCTTGGCTCTGATGTAGTGAATTTTAGGGTTTTTTCTCCACCATAAGGAAAATGGTGAGGCTATCACTATAAGAGTGTGTGTTGCAGTGTTTGATATGAAAGCTGTCTTTTCCTTTAAGAAGAAAGTCTCTCTGATCCCTTCTGAACACATGGGAGTCTTTTAAAAGGCTCTGAAGCTTCTAATCAACTTACACAATGTTATCTGTATTATTTCCTGAATTTGAATATCAGCATTACCTCTAATCCACAGCAAGCACTAGACAAGTTACTGCCTGTTTGAGCCTCAATTTCTTCATTTGTAAAATGAGGAGCTTAGATTAGATGATCTCTAAGAATCCCCTCCAACTCTGAAATGTTATGATTTTAAAGTTCTGTCAATGGATCATAGATCTAGATCTAGAAAGGACCTTAGAGGCCATTTATTTCAAATCTTCTCATGTTACAAAAGAGGAAACTGAGGTGCAGAGACTTTCAGCCCAAGCTCATATAAGCATCAGAGGTAGTATCTGAACCCAGATCATCTGAATTTAGAGCCTTTGTCACAGAATGTGGGGTTTGGGGTCATTTCAAACTCCAGTGTTCTGAAAGAGTTAATGAACCTTTGTAGATGATTAAATTACTTCCAGTGAGTAATTTATGCAGATAATTGAAATAAGTGTATCAGTAATCCATATACAGTCAAACATAAAATAGGATTTTCCCCAGTCTTACGTGTCAGGTACAGAAGCCTAAATGGGATCACTGTATTTTGGTCGGTTGTGTCTGACTCCGTGACTCCATTTGGGGTTTTCTTGTCAAAAATACTGGAATGATTTGCCATTTCCTTCTGCAGTTTGTTTTACAGATGAGGAAACTGGGGCATACAAGGTTAAGTGACTTGCCCAGGGTCACGTAGCTAGCAAGTGTCTGAGGATAGATTTGAACCCGGGAAGATGAGTCTTCCTGACTCCCGGATCAGCACTCTATGCACTATGGCACCAGCTAATGCCCCAATCACAGTATAACCCAAGAAAAAAAAGAGAGTGAACATGTCATAGGAATTGGTGATGCTCGGGTGTTAGTTCTGTTCACTATTTTTAAAATACGGAATTTTATCCTAAGGCACCTTCTACAGAGATTGATATGGATATCTGTTATAGGCCAGTATTCATAAGTTTGAATATTTCCATGTGCTTAATTTTTAACTTGAAGTTTCTAAGACTCTAGAGGTAGAGAAGTTAATCCAAACTTCAGGGTTTAGAGGGGATGGCCACCTTGGTGCTAGTTGGCTACCAGGCGGAAGGAATGATTTGAGGAGCTGTTTTTGCCTGCCTATGAATGCTTTGACTCTGCTGCGGATCTGTTAAACTCAGGAGAGTGGGAAGGGAAGGTCTTGCCTTTGTCTGTAAAAATGACAACACTGATCATCTGCTTCATCAATAGAACATGCTCTTTGGGTTGTCCTTCCAGAAGTGGTCATAGATTTGCACTGAGATGCCCACACTTTCTCACCTGATCCCTCCAGTTATTGAAAGGACATTTTTTTTGCAAGACAAATGACAAGCTTTAGGTCCACACTCTAGCTGTGAAAGAGAGTACAGGTTCATGTGGGAAATTGTTCCATGGACACAGACAGAATGGGAAGATCTTCAAAAATGATTCACTATCAAATGGAAAAAGAATACATTGTGTTTCCCAGAGCATAATGGAAGAGTTTTTTTATAGGGATACATCGAAACAGATGGTTGCACTTCCAAAGGTTTGTGCATATGATTTAGGTCCCTTTTGTACATTCTGCCAGGTTACCAAAAAGCCAAGAGTATTTAACTGAAGATGTGGCATACTACAGAACTGTACAAGCATAGGTAACTAGTACCTTCCTCTAGAAAAGATACGGTTATACCACAGATCATTTCATTTACCCCTTAAAGTGAGTTAAGTACAATAAAATCCTGGTGTATTTTTATTAATTTCTCCCCTAATATGAGATGGAAAGCTCTCTGTCAGTGAACAAGAATCCACTGTAGTAAAACAGGAAATGATTAATATTATAGCGTTAACAAATAGATTATCTAGTAGAAAATGCAGGAAAAAAAAAGAAACCCAAAATAGATTAGATCCTGTGATTGTTTCAGCTCTCCTGTGCTTATCTCTCACTACAGAAAGTTTCAGATTGTTAAAGTCACTGCACACAGAAAAGGCATAGAGTTAAATGAGAATGAAAACTTAGGAAAGAGCCATATATAGCAAGAAAAAATCAAATAGAAGTGAAATGGTTCTTGAATTTTGGTGAACAGTTGGAGTATGTAAATATTCTCACATTAAACGTATTGGAGGGCAGCTAGGTGGTATAGTGGGTATAGTGCCAGGCCTGAAGTCAAGAAGACTCATCTTCCTGAGTTCAAATCCGGCCTCAGATACTTACTAGCTGGGTGACCCTGGGCAAGTCACTTAACCCTGTTTGCCTCAGTTCCTCATCTGTAAAATGAGCGGGAGAAAGAAATAGCAAACCAATCCAGGATCTCTGCCAAGAAAATCCCAAATGGGGTCACAAAGAGTCAGACACAAATGAACCACCACCACCACCACCACAACAACAAAGATGAAAGTCAAGAAGATAGTAAATAATCCCCCCCCTTGTAAATACTAAAGTGATCAGGAAAACTAACTTATTTAATATTTCAATTGATAAATATTTAAAGGAAAGATGAAGCATTAACTTTGAATTGCATGAACAGATGTATTCCAAAAAGGTTTGAAAGAGAATGCTTCCACAGCAAAGGAACTGGAAGTCTCTTTCATTTCAGTGACTTGAGATTTTAATAGGCTTATGTGAACTTTAAGAAATTAGGTATACAAGTTGGGACAGTTAGGTGGTGCAGTGTATAGAGCACCGGCCCTGAAGTCGGGAGGACCTGAGTTCAAATCTGGCCTCAAACCAAACACTTGACACTTACTAGCTGTGTGACCTTGGGCAAGTCACTTAACCCCAACTGCCTAAGCAAAAACAAACAAACAAACAAACAGAAATTAGGTATACTATGAGTACCTAACAGATGTGAAATTGCATGACATTGATCATATAAGTCGTGGTTGAGAGACTTACAGATGTAGCATTGACTGTAACTATAAAACCTCATATCTGTAGCTTATATCTTAGATTGAATGAAAAACTATTGATAGATTTTCTTTCAAAAGTACAAATGAATCTTCAAGAAAATAATAAGACAGTTCACCGAGAGAATCTGAGTATTTGTCACTCTTCTCTTCTATAGGAAAAGAACAGAAATACATAATGCATTTCTTTATGTCATATCAAACTGTTGAAGAACCCTGAAATATTTAGCCTGAAAAAGTGAAGATTACAGAGAACATGATAGCTGTCTTCAAATATTTGAATGGCTGTCATGTAGAAAAGGGATTAGACTAATTCTTTGTCACTACTAAAGGCAAGATCTGGGGTTAGAAGTTACAAGGAGTCAGATTTCTTTTCAGTGAAAGGAAGAATACTCAGAGTTATATTCATAAATAGACTAGGCAACATTGTGAGAAAACAGGATCCCCGTACCTCATGTGCTCAAGCAAAAGCTATTATAGGAGACTGGGAGGTTGGACTTCATGACCCCCCAAGATCCTTACCAACTGTAATATTCTAGTAGTCTGATGAATTTTTTTTTATCTTTTGTGTCTGCTAGAGCCTTACCAAACTCAATGGTGACATCAGGCTCTAGATGTATTATTTCCTTTTGGGTTTTTTCTTCTTCTTCTTGAGACTGGGTCTCCCTAATTATTTCAGGCTGAAAGTGCAGCAGCCACTCATGGACCACACTGCCGATTGGCCGGGAAGTTTTGACCTGTTCTATTTCTGACCTGGGCCAGTTCATCCCTCCTTAGACAACCTCATCCTCCACACCCACTCCCCCTATTTCCAGGGGCTTGCCATATTGATGTTGTTCATATACACACCCAATTGACATTAGCCCTCTTGTAGTTTAGAATTCCCAAACTCAAGTGATCTAGCAGCCTCAGCCACCCCAATGACAGAGAGTAGAAACTGCAGCCACATTCAGCTAGGTGTTGATTATCTTAATAAAGGAGTAAATTCTGTGTGTAGGCTGAATGGAATACATGTGATTAAAGGACCAGTGAAAGCCTTTGTACCACCAACCTGCTTGTGTCTGAAATTCCTACAATTGGAGTCATTATTTATGTTATGGCATTGAAGTAAAAATGCAAATATGTTACCTGGAAGTGGTAGGACATTAGTGGTAGCAAAAGGTGGAAGAAATTAAGAGAAAGGGCTAGAGCAGTGGGTACAAGAGAAGTATCAGGCCTAGTTGGCTTCTGGTGTGGGGTCTGTCCAGAACCAGTAGAAAGACATTTTTGGAGGAGAAACTCAGATCAGAGAAACCACAGCAGGAGGTAGAGAAACACAAACACCATCTACTTTTCAGTTTCCTCGAGTCTAGTATTTGCTACCATGTTTATTGTAAAGAATAGCATAATGTTTTGGGAATTACTAAGAACGCAAAGCCACAAAAGAAAAATCAGGATGAAATCAGGTGAAATTCTAAGACACAGAGTACATGTGAAATTCCAGAAATCAAATGATTATTATATCCATTCCACCTGCTATGTGAGTTAGGTCAAGTCACAATATCTGTAAGCCTGTTTCTTCATCCATAAAATGGAAATAATATGTACCCTTTTATAGGGCTATTGTGCAGATTAAATGAGATAATATATTAGAAAGTAACTGGAGTAATTGCCAAGAAGGATGTGTTATTAAGGTAGCATCGCTGACATGACTTCCAACTGTAATTGTACTCAACACAGTAGTGATGTAGTTATATTTTGCCTAAATTAGGTGCTATGAAAAAATATAATCAAATCAGTAATGATATGAAATGTCTAATTGAATATAGTCAGGCCTTATAAGTAAGTCATGTTTAATATGTTTTCAGAAGAAATTCAGCATATTTCATTTTCCTAACATTTACCAAAACAGAAGACACTTAACAATATGTATACTGTTATTAGTCCAAAGACATTCTTAAGTTTTTCTTAACTGTCTCTTAGTTGTCTTTTCAATTCAAGAACAACTTAAAACAAGCTATTGAAATTGGATAAATGACAAACTAGTCATTTTTGCCTATGGACTAGTTGTAAGGACTTTTTAAAATAGTACTGTACTATGAAAATGCTTATCATAGTACATTATTGAGAGTATTCACAAAATGTTTTACTTAACATTAGGGTTAGAGGTCAGGTTAGTGGGTAGTGGAAAGCCCACTGGTCTTGGAGATACAGAATCATGTAACCTCAGAGTTGGAAGAGACCTCAGAGGCCATCTGGTTCGGCCTGTCCCTGACCAGGAATCCACTCGCTCTACAAGATCTCTAAAAGGGTTTTCCAACTATAATATAAAGACTTCAAATGAAAGGGAATACTCTACTCTAGGACTACCCATTCCACTTTTGAACTGTTATCGTTGTTAGGAACTGATCCCAGTGTTCCAGGCATGTTCTGACCAGAGAAGAGAAGAGCAAGAACTCTTACTTCCTTCACTCTGGATATCTGTCCTTTGCATAGCCTAGGATTTTGATATCGTGGCATACATACAAGTTTGGTTCCACTAAAATCTCTAGATCTTTTTGAAAGAATCATTGTCATGCCTTCTCATCTTCCTCATCCTCTGATATAGAGGTTTTGGGTTTTTTTTTTAATTTTAACCCACCAATAAAAATCAGAAGACCTAGACATATAGAAACAGAAGGCATAGATTTAGTTCTGGTTATGTGACCCTTGGCAAGTCACTTAATTTCTTTACTTCTTTGTCTGTAAAATGGAATGAATATCACTTGTTACTGTTTGCCTCACAGCATTGTTGTGAGGAAAACACTTCGTAAAGTGCTATTTGAAATGTGTTTTATTTTTAAGGGTGGCAGCTTACACATGAGAATGCTTAAAAAATATTTTTCTTTTTAGTTGGTATCTGGATTTACCAAATCAGGTCACCTGAAAAGCTGTGTTACTTAGTTTACGTAAGGAACCTAAATATATTTAGTTTAGTCTGAATGAGCTATATGATTCTCCCAAAATGTCCTAGTTAATTTATTTTGAATTCATAAAAAATAATACTTTGTGGGGGGGAAGATTCTCTTTTTGCTATTCAAAATATTTAAAAATATTTGGCATTTAGTTTTTTGTGATTATCTTGGTCAGATTTGGTTGTTGTTTTTCCCTTTGGAAAAAAATAATTCATTTAATTTCTTGGTCTCAAATTAGTGATAACAATTTTGCTTTATTACCTGGTATATTTTATTTAAAAGATTGTTTTCTTGTCTTCAGTGATATTGATTCATGGAAAATAGCTTTGGAGATAGGAATTTCACTTACATATCTTTAGGCTCATTATCCCACTCGTACATGTGCCTTTAAACAGCAATTAAGCAATAGATTTTTTAAAAAACTTTCGTAATGGAAAGTCTAGCTTTCAAGTCAGAGATATGTTTATATTTATGTTCCTCAAGGTTTATCATGTCTGCTTGGGTTGTATTTAGGCATTTGTTACTAGTCAACAATTTCTCCCATAGTTACCACATGCCAAGGGTACCTGAACCCAAGAGTGTGTGTTCATACCTAACAAACACCTTGAGGGTATCCTTCAAGCTCACTGCCCATTTTCTTCTTTGTGCATGCCTTTCTAGAACCATACAAAACATTAGCTTATCTATGATATGATGCTTTTCTGAGCCTAGAAAGGTGAAAATAATGAAAGGATCTCCAGTGTGCTTGCCTGGCAATGATGGCATGACTGGTGTGTTTAATAAAACCTTTATTGGTACATTTTCCGGTGTGGTGGTGTTGGCAGAAATGGTCCCCCTTTGGATTTGGAACTCGGCAGCTGATGAAATACAGTAAACATTAATTTGGAATGGGCTGCCAGTTTTGGAAAGCCAGGTGACATTTTATTATATTTGTACTGAACAGGGGCTGTGCCGCATACTGCTGTAGCTTCCGCTGTCAGAGGCTTAGCTGGCATTATGGAAAAAAAAATGGCAGGCCTGAGAATCTTATCCCCTGAAATGAAAGTCGAATGCCAAATTGAAATTCCTACAGGATTTCCGATAGCAATGGGGGAATTGAGAAGCCCACAATTAAGCATATGGGCATTAAGATAATTGTCAGATCTGTTGGCGGACATGATAGAAGACAGATGGGTACGAATCAGTGCGCTCCACTGCAGCACCCTGGGAGACAATTTGACGTTTTACCTGCCTGAGCTACCCTGCCATATTTGTCACTAAATGTGCGGCACAGCATCTTACTGAGTGTTAAGTGTTTTTTGCACGATAGTATAGGTAGATGTGTGGGGCTTTGGTGCCCTCTAGTGAAAAGCAATCGAGAGCTGTGTTAAATGCTGGTGTCTCCTTCCAACTGATGTTTGGCTGTCTCAGGAGCTAGTTGCCTCACCTTAATTTCCACTCCCGCTAACCTCTATGTCATTTCTTGCCTTTTTCAGGTCGGTGCCCATCGCGAAGATGGTGTGGCTTTAAGAGGCAGCCATTCTCTTGTGCCAAACCAGGTTCCAGTCCCACAACTCCCGGTTCAGTCGGCCACTTCCCCTGACTTGAACCCTCCCCAAGATCCATACAGGGGTGAGTCCACCGCAGAAGTGCCCTTCTTAACTGTTCTCTGATCTATATGCTTTACCTGTTCCCACGGCAAGTTAGATGCTGACATCTGCATGCTTGGTATTCATTTCTAGATTAAAAACTGGCACAGAACCCAAGTTCAAGTTCAGCATAGTAAAGTAAAATTTCAGAACTTGTTCTTCATAGGTTCTGTTTCTCCAAAAACTGTTTTTCCAAAAGTCCTTTGGGACTCTGGTTTCATTTGAGTGGAGAATGAGACATCAGAGTGATGATAGTAAAGTTTATTTTAGTTATTTACACATTTTTCACTCAGTCAGTAGTTAGTATTCAAATCACTTAATGGGGTTCGATGTAACATGAATATTATGCTTCCAAAAAGATAAGGAGGAAGGATTTTTTTTAATTGAAGGAAATTTAGAAAGAAAGAAAATTGGCCGTATAAAGCAGAGACTGTCAAATTAGTTCTGTGGTAGGGAGAAATCTAGCATGATTACATGCTTCCTCCAATAGGCAAGAGAGTTCATAACCTATAGAAAGATACCCATGATCATTTATTGTCTACAACTTATTTCAGGACTGGAAATTTTTTTTCTCAGGAAGACATCTGGCTTATCCCTGTGCCTCTTAACTCATCACAAATGATTAATTTTACCAAAGGAAACAAACTTTTAGATCAAAATAGCTTCAATAATAATTGCTAGGGCTGAATTTTTAAAATTTGTTGTAAGCCTAGAATGGTAAGCTATGTCACATCCCAGATTTTTTTCAGAAGTGTTTGTCAAAACTGACCAGATTTGAGGATGTTAACAACCCAACTTTCTGGGCCCACAGAAGCATTTACAATTCAACTCTAGCAATCATTTATTCTTGATGATAGAAGTTATTTGGATCCAATAGTTATTGCCCATTTGTAACCATGACCATCTATGATTAAAGTGAAAATGTGTAACTAACTGCCTAACAGGTGTGTGTGTGTGTGTGTGTGTGTGTGTGTGTATTTCTCCTTTAGTCACTAATTATTCTTTGAGTGAGAAGGAAACCTAATTCAGTAATACGATTATGGTATCTTTTGAAGTCTTACTGACTGAATGTATTTATTTTATTCCATGGCAATAATATTTTAAGGATTTTTTCTATTAAATCATGCACATGGAAAAACTCAATATAATAGCTGATATTTACTTGGATTCTTAATCAGAACATTGAGGTGTGTGATTTTCATGATTATGATTTTCATTGCAATTAAGTTGATGTTTTGTAGACAGTGAAATTACCATCTACTCCAAAAGATTGCAAAATAGAATTTAACCTCAGAGCCCATGCAATGAAAACTGGTTTCAGCAGGTGCATTTTGGAAACTTCCCCAGATAGCATAAAAGAGTGACAGTCTGAGCACAAGGGTCAGAGTTCAGCTCTCCTTATTGTCTAGCTGGCAGCCCCACAATAAGTAACACACACCTCTGTGCATTTAGTCTTTGCTTTAAACATTGGCAATAGTAACACAGCCTTTTTTTCCCTCTAGGCATGCCAGCTGGATTGCAGGGGCAGAGTGTATCCTCAGGTAGCTCTGAGATCAAATCTGATGATGAGGGAGATGAAAACCTGCAAGACACAAAATCTTCTGAGGACAAGAAATTAGACGACGACAAGAAGGATATCAAATCAATTACTAGGTCAAGATCTAGGTAACAGTATATAATACTGTCGCTTCATTTAATTCCTTTATTGGACTTTGATGAAGTGAACAGAACAAGGAAGAAACTATTCGGTTTTTTCCTAGCAGGTAAATCCACAGCTGAACAGGCCTATTCTAGAAGTACTGATAGTATCATTTCAGATACCAGTACTCTAGTAATGCCTAAATTCCTCTTAAAAACATCAATTGGGGCACCAAGCAAATTATGTACCATAAAAAATAATTATTGATAGATTCAAAAATAAAACACTGCACTTTTAAATCTATGTTCATTTGTAAATTTGATGCAAAATGTTATTCTTTTTTAAGTGTTTCTTAAAAAAATCAAAATTGCAAAACAGTATTAAAATACTAGTCCAATATGTTGGTACACTGTACTCTTTTCTCTTACCCTTAAAATACACCTGGATACTTATTTTATCCCAGTTTTAATAGCATTGATACTTTATTTTTATGTTGACAAATTGAGCCATAGTTCAGAATGATATCTAAATTGTTAACATTCTTCTTTTGCAGTGCCTATGTAGATAGATGGTATGATGTATAATTGTATTCATCTCCTAATAACCGAGGTTTTCTGGTTTATTTTTAATGCCCAGCATAGTTACATCCCAATTTGTCTTGAATTTTTACTTCCATTTGACAGTGGTGAGCTTCTGCTGCTGCTACTCCCATTCTTAATCTTTTAGTTCCCTTTAACATGTTTCATTTCCACAGGGAAGCCTAATTAATGTCTCATATTTATAGAGTACTTAGAGGTTTACAAAGCACTTCCCTCACAATGACCCTGCCAAGTGAGGTTAAGTGATTTGGTCATGATCATGCCCTTAGTAAGCATCAGAGCCTGGACCTGACATTCTTCTGCCCCCAGGTCTAGGCTTCAGATCTACTGGTCCTTCAGCTATACTATACTGCCTCTCTTTATTGACTTTTAAGAGAAATCATGACTATGTCTAGGAGTCTTTTAACAGACAAGGCAGACTTTGATGGTATCTTTATCTAAAGATTTCATTAGACAAAGAACTTCAGTTCAGCCATGAAATCAGTGTACCTATGAGGTACCTGTGAGGTATTTGGTCTTTGCCATCCTGCCCTTGATGAAGTCAAGGCACCTAGAGAGAATAGCTTAGGTGCTGTCTGCTTCCAGTTAGCTTATTTTGTTAGAGCACCCAACTAATCAGGTCAGCATCATAGCTTCAATGGCCATGGATTTTCAGTTGTTATCTTCTAAGACTACAGACTGTATCCTGAATTCCAGTCAGACTCTTCACAAGAAGGCAACCAATTTAGAAATCTTGGAAGGATTCATTCATGCAAATCCATTATCAGGAAGGCAAAAACTTTTCAGATTGCATGCCAGACTTCCTGGGTTGGGAGAGTTATTTTAGTAATGTATAGTACATTCCATAAGTATTGGCCTTTAAGTTTGAAGATAACATAGTTAAGGTTTTTTGTATTCACGTGTGGATTGTTTGTTTATCTGAATGAAAAAAGAACCAATGCATGAACAATATACCTTCAAGACAACTCTTCTACACAGTGACTGTGTTGTTGTTTCTACAATTTAGTCCCTGTTAGTCTACCCTATTGTCAGTACCTAGGAGAGAGCAAGAACATTAACCAGTGGGCTGCTGCCGTCATACTAAAACTTATTAAGCTAATCCGCATCAAAGGAATATGTGCCCATTCCCATGGTTGAAGAGGGAAAGATGCCCCCCCACACACACAGACACACACAAACACGCATAGGAGGGTGACCCCGATCTTGAGATAATTGTGCCAGTGTTGATTCACTCACACAGACAGTGATGCAAGATCAATATTTCTACCTGTTTTTCAACTTCATTACAGTTACGATAGTCTAAAAGACTTAGATAATATGGGCTAAATAGCCCAATTTAGGCCTATGTTTGCATTAACTTAGAAACTCCTGTGAAGGTGGTGGAATGAGAGATATGCTAGGAGCAGCACCCACCCCCAAAGTGATAGAAGCAGAAAGCCCAAATGCTCATGCTTCTAGCCTCCCTCCCTTCTTCCATCTTCCAAGTGCTGGCCCATATCAGTTCTGTTTCATTTGAAGCACCAGTTATCAAAATTAAGGCCTGGACAAAGAGAGGTGAGGAGACAGCTCAGATGGCTCAGATAGATGAGTCCAAGACTCAAGAAGAAGGAAAGGAGGTAGGTAAGGAGGAATATGAATCTAGGAAACAAGATACTGTAGAGGTTAGTACTGGTTGCAACTACTTAAAATATTGCACAGGAGGATACATACAGCCCTCTTGAGACAAAGGAGAAGAGGCTTCATTTCAAAGGCTTCTTGGAACATTCCTCTCAGCAGTGAACTGGGGGGCCCATCTCTTGGATCTTGTACCCCCAGTCTCAACGGTCCTAGCACAGAAGGACTATAGAAAATTAGTTATAGAGAGAAGATAGAACCCAGAAGAATATGACTAGTAAAGGTTAAGAATAGTCTGACAATCAATTGTCAGTCAATAATTGTCTACTAGGCACTAGGGATGCAAAAGTGAAAGAAAGAAGTTCTGTTCCTCAAGGAACTTCATGTATAAGAGTTTGAAGATGATTCGGGGGGAAGGAACCAACAGATTGGAGAATCAGAAACTAAGCCCCACTCCAGTGGCCACTTGGAATTTTCCTACACCATTAGCCCTACTGATCACCTCACAGTCTGAGGGATACAGTGGCAGTGTCCAGCACTGGTGTTTCAGAGAACCAGCAGCCAGTGCTGGGGAAGGGGCACAACAGTACTAGGACTTAAGAAGAGCAAGGATTGGGGTTAAGAAGCATAATTTCAACAAGGAAATCATAGGAAAATCAACATAGTGAGAAATTTTTTTTTAAATAACAGAGCTGACAGAGGAAAAGAAATGTTCATTTAAGGAAAAATTGTTACATTATTGGACAGGAACTAAGTAGCAAAGGAAACTGAGGCCAGATCCCCTGAGAAAGGTGATTAGCAACAAGAAATTATTCAGACCCTACTGAAACAACAATGAAGCAACTTTAGGAACTTCTAGGAGGATTCAGAAGCAACATCAAATTAAGTGAAAATATCAGACATCAGAAGAGAATACAGGCTCTTAAAAAAAATCAGCAAGTCTAACCAGATACTAAAGAATTTAGAACATAATGCAGAAACAATAACAGTAAATTCTCTTAAAGGAACAACAGAATTGGAATGCAAAAGTGCAAAGGCAGAAGGAACATGCCTATATTAAGTGCATGTGACCTAGTATAGGAGGCAAACACTTGAATAGCACCCAGAGTTCTTTAGTACCCACCTTAGGCACTAGCAGTTTAATATTGCTCCTTTAAATTGAACTAAATTGCACTAATTGCTATTATTTAACTGAATGTCAGGAATGCACTGTTTTGTAGAGAATTTAGAATTAATAATAACTACTAACTTGTATCATCATATTCTGAACTAATGAGCCTGTAGTTCATATTAATAGAACTGTCCTTAAAATCCGTCAGCCTACTGAAATTTGACTTGCTCAGCCAACAAGCTACAAATCTGGGAAATTAAAATTCTAAACAGGAAAAAAAGTAACAGTGTTAAATACATTCTGAAGGTATTAAATAAAAGAGGATAGGTTTTTCTTCTAACAATCTGGTGCCCTAGATAAAATCTTTAGTCGAGATTTACTACTAAAAGTACTCAGAATTCCTTAACAGCAAAATGTTTAATAATGTAGGTATGAAAATATAACAGGGATAAATGTTACTGCCTCCTATTCCTCACCTTGCTTTTATGTTTGATAGAGTTCTATCCAGAGATAAACACTGTACAAAGATTCTGATATTCTAGTCATAATTTAGCATGAATGTCCAATACGCTATTTAAATGGCTGCCAAGGCCACCTGCCCAAGTACTAAAGTGAGGGTTGGCAATGATCTGGTAAATTAGGGTTGTATACATTCCAGATATTTTAGACCAAAATATTCACTTGCAGCACACCCCAAGCACTCAATAAATGATCCCCTTATGTCTTCAGTTATCCAAATTGGCTGTCTAATCCCCCACATAATTGCCAACTCTCCACTTCACTTTGGAATAGGGAGATTTGGCAGAAGGTGTTCTGCTTGGGACAAAGAATTAAGATTCACTTACCCTGATCTTAGCAAGCATTTTCAGAATATTTTGTAGGTTACCACTAAAATAAAAACCATTTATCTCTCCTCCGCTCATTTTCCAAAATGCCACTGCTTCCTTGCTATCCTCCACTCTTTTATGGATAGGAAAGATGAGAGAAAAAAGTACAGTGACAATTTGAGTTTTTTCATTTCATTCTTTGTTGGTAAGAGACACTAAAGAGAAGCTTCTATGTGATTAACACCTCTATGTTGCTGTTCAATGATCAGACCAATTCTTATTAATTTAGCTAGTAGCTGTTACATATACATATTAATGGGTCCTTTGAAATTTCAGTAGACTATTTTAATTTGTTATTGAGAACGGTCTCGTTTGAAAAGGTCACTCTTGTGACATTTAGTTATGCTTCCAAATCTGTATTATAAGCCAACAGTGTTTGGAAAAAAAAATCCATGCAGTCTTATTTGCATAACCAATTTATTTATTTATACATTTATTTATAAGTGAATAATGAATTCAAATTACTTATTAGCCCATGAACCTTTGGAAAACAAGTTCTCATTTTCAAGTCTTCTTTGTGTTATATATAGCACAATGTTTAATGTACAAAATGATTACCCAAATGATTGCCTTTTTGACTTTACCTAGGGGAAATTTGCTTCTGTTACTGTTCCACCTATTCCATTCTGTTCATTATTTCAACTAGTGTTGATATCTAAAGGACTTGAGTGCTTTATAACAGTATCCTGCTTAGTGGTTTCAGAGGACATTGCAGGCTTGGGAGTGGGGGGGGACGACTGGGAAGTAGAGGACTTATTTAAATGAATAAACAGCAATTGAGAGGGGAAAAAGCACAAGGGGGTTCATTCTAATCTGGCCCAGCTATATTTTATCCCTATTCATTACCAGAAAAGCTTATCAAAGAAACATTGCCATGCCCTACTTGGCCTCCTAAGCTTAAAGTTGGGAGGAGCCTCATTGTTCCAGCCAGATCATCAGGAAGTAATGACTCTTTTTCCCCTTTATATTTATTTACCCCTTGCCCCAGATCTCACCTGTCCCCTGTATGGCTACTAAGGGAATCCTTTTAATGCACTAAATGTCTTAAGTTGCAGTTGATTCTATCACATTCTAGAAATTGATCCATGAGGAGGGGCCACCCCAAACCAGTATTGTTTCAGACCCTAAACAACCCGAAGTCTGGAAGTCTAAATCATCTTCCTCACCTTCATTCTTGGCTGTTGATTAGCCAAAAGAAATTGATGTTTTTGAGTTGTTTTGGTTGTGTCTAACTCTTTAGGACCTCTTTTAGGGTTGTGTTAGCAAAGATATTGGAGTGATTTGTCATTTCCTTCTCCAGCTCATTTTGTAGATGAGGAAACTGAGGCAAACAGGGTTAAGTGACTTGTATAGGGTCACACAACTAGTAAATGTCTGAGCCAGAATTTGAACTCAGGTCTTCCTGACTCCAGGCCCAGCAGTCTTTTCACTGCCAGCAATTAACTATTGTTCTTTTAAGAAAGAAGGGCAAGAAGAGAGTTAAATGAAAAGAGAAACAGATCCGTCTGGCAATTTCACATTGCAACAGGAAAAGCATCTTTACTTAGTGAAAATTCGGACCTGAAATCACAAAAATCTTAGAGGTGTAAAGGACATTCAGACATAATCTAGATTCTAGTCCTTTGGATTCCTAACATCTCTCTAGTAGCCTCTGTCGATATTTGTTACAGGGAGCTCACTACCTATTGTGGCTACCGGTTTCATTTTTTAAAAGCTCAAAGTTGGGACAGCAGGGTGAAATGCTGCCCTCAATTAAGTCAAAATTTACTTCCCTGTAATTTTAATGTTTGCCCTTTGGAACATCCCAGAACAAGTCGATGTCCTCTTTTAGGTGAAAGTCTGCACGTATTTGGAGATTCCTATCAGCTTCCCCACTACCTACTACCACGTCTTCTCTTCTCTATCCTAAATAGCTATGGATACCCTCAACTTTTCTTCACTTGCAAGTTTCCCATCCCCTCACTAGCCTGCTCACTGTCTGGATAAACTTTAGTTTGTCACTATCCTTAAAGTAAAGTGCCTGGAACTGGGACCACCCTCAAGTTGCTTTTCTTGTCTATTCTTAAAATTATTGATTTGTAGAACAAGGAAAAGCCATCATCTAATTTGGCCTCCTGAGAGGGAGAAAACAAATCTCAGAAAAGGTTGAGGATCTTACCAGAGATCCTACAGCTGGTAGTGGCAAAGTATGAACTAAACATCCAACTTTTTAGAACTCCTTTGTGTTATTTAATTTAAAAAAAACCCAAAATGCAGGAGCTTAAACTTATCCCTGTTTTTACCTTATCTTGTTTAAGTCTATTGAGATCTTTTTGAATCATTTGTTTTCATTTCGTTCTAAATGCTACACAGAATGGAACTTTTCAAAAACTTCTTATTTTAAACTGTACTTTGCTTACAGGAGTCATGCTCCCTATAGGGTAAGAGAAAACAGGCTGTGGTGCTGCTTTTTGAAATGTAATGTTTGTTGTTGAAATGTACATTGTTTCATTTTGGCTGTTGTCCTGCACTCTTTCATTCTCCCAATGCAAACAATATGTGGCCCTGTTTCTGACTTGGCCATTGTCTCCAGCTTGATTTGAGCATTAGATCTTTGGTAGAACCATTAGCTCTTTTCTCAGGTCAAGATACATGCTGGAGATTTAATGGGATGAAGAGCTATCTCACCACTTTGTAGGCAGTCTCAACAGCAATATTTAATTTAAAAATTGTAAACTTGAAAAATTATAAATTTGCAAAAGTCTGGCCTCAGATGGAGAATCTCAGTGAACACCCCCCCCCGGGTTGGGGGAGGGAGGAATAAGGAAAATATTTAGAAAGCTTTTCCCCCCACACCATTAGAAAATGTTATGCCTTTTTTTGTTTCACAGCAATAATGATGATGAAGACCTTACACCAGAGCAGAAGGCAGAGCGTGAAAAAGAAAGGAGGATGGCCAACAATGCCCGTGAGCGCCTGCGTGTGCGTGACATTAATGAGGCTTTCAAGGAGTTGGGCCGCATGGTGCAACTCCATCTGAAGAGTGACAAGCCCCAGACAAAACTCCTGATCCTCCACCAGGCTGTGGCTGTCATTCTCAGCTTAGAGCAGCAAGTGCGAGGTCAGTTTTACACCACATTCTACCTTTATTTCATGACATGAGTGTTTAGCTCTGAAGCTGATAGTTGTTATAAGCAATGGCAAATATCAGGCAAGGTTCTTACATTATAAAGCAAAGGAAATTCATAGTCTAAAATGATCATTCCAACTTGAGGTCACATTGAAGGTCTATAAGGAAACTCTTTTTTTGATTATATAGTATTTAGATTTTGAAACTCCATTTTGAAATTTCACAAGTGTATCATCTGAATCCAGGGTTTAGAACATCTGCCTTGCTTGCTTTTCTGAATTACAAACTTGGTATTCCAAATTCAGTATCCAATTCTGCCTGAATCGTCTTCTCTCTTGCTTCCTACTTACATGCACGAGCATTTAACATACTAGCAAAGCATGTTAATTACAAAATGCTGTTGTTAATACCATTAGTACAGTACTGTTGTGAAAACACCAAGTCTCATCACATTGCTACCTTAACCCCAAAAGTAGCACCTGGGTTAACTAAACAATTGGGTCAAAATAGAGAGCAGATTCACCAGACTGAACCATTTGGCAATGCTTTTTACTTTAATGTTACACAGAAAGGAATCTGAATCCTAAAGCAGCATGCCTGAAAAGAAGGGAAGAAGAAAAAGTATCTTCAGAGCCTCCTCCACTTTCATTGGCGGGACCTCACCCTGGAATGGGAGATGCATCAAATCATATGGGACAGATGTGAAATGGTAAGTTCTATTTTCAACCATTATAGATATCACTCTTAGACCCAAGTCATCAGACGTTTTTTAAAAATAGGTTTTAATTGAGACCTCTCCCAGATTTTGGTTTAGAAAATGATTCTGAAATGCTTGTTCAAAAAAAAATGACTTATGCTAAAATCTGTTCATTAATTTTCCTCTTTTTTTTTTTACTTCTTTCACAGGTCCAAGTTGCCACATTTCTTCATTAAAACAAGAGACCACTTCCTTAACAGCTGTATTATCTTAAACCTACATAAACACTTCTCCTTAATCCCCTTTTTTGTAATATAAGACAAGTCTGAGTAGTTATGAATCACAGACGCAAGAGATTTCAGCATTCCCGATTATCAAAAAACAAAAAACAAAAAAAAGTGCAACTTGAGGGACGACTCTCTTTAACATATCATTCAGAATGTTTAAAGCAGAATGTTGCGAGCTGTGGCACGCAGCCCAGAGACTGAATGGCAATCTTCTCCACACTGTGGAACAATGCATTTGTGCCTAAACTTCTTTTGGAAAAAAAATATAATTAATTTGTAAGTCTGAAAAAATATTTAATTTAAAAATTGTAAACTTGCAATAATGAAAAAGTGTACTTCTGAAGAAAACTACATGAACGTTTTTGTTGGTGTTGTAGTCAGCTAGTGTTTCTACTTACTGGATATTGAAGGGGGAGCTTTGCTGCCCTAGTTACAAAACCAGCAAACGTCCTAATGAAAATGAAGTGATGACATTAGCCATTCCTTAGGGTAGGAGGAACAGATGGATCTTATAGACCTATGACAAATATATATATATAAATATATATATAAATATATATTAAAAATTTAGTGAATATGGTAAGCTTTTGTTCATTTGTTTCAGACTTTTTTCTCCTGTAAAAAAATAGTACTGATTAACTTTTTTAAAAAAAAAAGATTTTACTGTAAATACGGATTTTTTTGTCTTATT